>NC_045541.1:115590931-115808431 GCF_009769535.1 Thamnophis elegans | reverse complement strand
CTTAAGAGAGAGAAAAAAACAGCTGAAAGAATAGTTTTTGGGATATCTATATAGGGTAAAGATACAGGTAGTCCTCAACTTACAACAGTTTATATAGTATCTGTTTAAAGTTACAGTGGTACTGAAAAATGTGAGTTATGACCATTATTTGCAGTTATGGCCTTTGCAGCATCCCCATGGCCATGTGATCAAAAGTCAAATGCTTAGTAACTGGTTCATCTTTGATTGTTGCTTTGTCCAAGGTCACCTTTTGCAACCTTCTGAGCAAAGTCATTGGGGAAATCAGATTCACTTAATAACCGGTTTACTAACTTAATCATCTGCAGTGATTCACTTAACAACTGTGGCAAGAAAGATCGTAAAATGGAGCAGAAGTCACTTAACAAACTTATCACTTAACAAACTTATCACTTAACAAACTAGATTTGGGGCTCAATTATGGTCATAAGTTGAGGACTACTTGTATGCAATGATCATAATAATATTAATAATAATGAGGTATTAATGTTATGGTGATATTTACTATATCTGTTTTCCATATTTAGCTGCAGTACCTTTTGATTGCCTGAGGACAATTTTTTAAGAGTTGTGGGGGAGAGGCCTTCTCCCAATATATTGTATGTATTTTGTGTGAGGCTTCACTATGTAGCAGAGATTGGTGATAACTGGGTGTATTCATGCAGAAGCTCTTTTTAATGTAAAATCCCCTTTAGAAACAAGTTAAAGCTTTTGACTTTCTGGGCCCTTTTAGTGATCTTCTAATTTGCAAAAAAGTTTAAGTGATGTAGATCTCTTTCTCTAATTTACCTGTAAGAAAATTTACTGACCTGCAATGCCATCTGGATAATGACACCAGTCCTGCCCCGGATAATTCTTGTTTCCTTCAAAAGCAACACTTATGAAGGTTTTTTTAAAAAAACCTCATATATTCATGAGCCCAGTTTATGTGAAGCATCTGGTTAGTGTTCTATTAATCTACCAAAGTATTGCTCAAAAATTGCACCCTTGTTTATAATTATTAAAAGTCAGTTTTTACTGCTGCTTCTTAAAAAAATCCCCACAGGTCACTTAGAAAAACTGTCAAAGCATCCTAAAATAAAAACTGTAAAATAGAAAAGAGATTAATCCAGATTTTATCTCTTTCTCTATTACTATTCAAGAAAAACGGGGAAGAACACTTCCACAGTATAAGGATTTTTTTTTAAAGGTTAGCATTTCATAATAATTGATGAGATTTTCTTGGGAACGGATAGTTGCCCGAATATCGAGGAAGTGATTTTGGAGAAGCTTATTTTATTTTCATTATCAATTACCATTTCTTAAACTAACACTCAACAGACAATAGTGGAGCCTCTCTTCTAGACACAGAGCCAATGGACTTTTCTCTAGATTGATCTATTGGAGAATAGACTCATTCTATTTCACGATTTCCTGTTTAATTGTGCAGAGAATGAGAAGCTGAGGATTGGCTAGGATTCCTGGTAGCGTAGCCAGTCATCTCTTTACAGGAGGAAGAAAATGCTGCAAAATGACCAGCCTCTTTTTTTCATCCTGAATAGAGTAACTTTACTTAAATAAACCTAGCGTCATAGCAGAAGTTTCTTCCTCTATTAGTGAATATAATGAGCGTCCCTGTGTTCTGGTTGCTGCTTTCTTTTCACATAGAAAGTCTTCAGCTGGGATTAATTTGGTATTCCTCGTGAGATTCACACGCAGAAAAGACCCTGTATTGATGGAACAAAGCTACTTACATTAGTCCTTCCTTCCTGTATTCGCTTTTTACCTTTTTAATAAGAAAAGGCGCCCTTCTTGTACCCCTCTTCTATAACAGTTCTTTTCATGTTGCCTTTTATTATTTTGATAGGGGGGATAAATAATTTATCTGATGCCTTAGCAGGTAGTTATACGCCAAGAATGTAGTTATATTCAAGGTTATAATTTAACTCCCGTTTGCCATTTTCTTTATGTATTTTTCTGTCCAAATATGTACACTTTGAGCCATCAAAATATTTGGGGGGCTGCTTAAAGAACAATTATTAAACCTGTAAAATGTGGCATAAAACTTTGTAGTCCAATAGAATAATTTAATAGCTCCAAGTGTAAAATAAGTCAGATATAGATTGGTTACTTTTCTGGTACTTATGGCATAATCCTGATTGTATTTCTCTATCATTACAGATGTTACAGGATTAGGTATATGCTTAGCATTGTTATAGGTAGTCCTTACTTAATGATGGTAATTGGGACTGGGATTTCCATCACTAAGCACTGGGGATCGTAAAGCGAGACACGTGACTACACCACTTAGCAACGGATATGTCAGCATTGCCTATTGCCTTTAAGTAAACGCTGCACCATCATTAAGTGTGATGTCATATGATCACCATTTACAATCTTCTGCTGGCTTCCCCATTGACTTTGCTTATAGGAAGCTGCAGGGTGGGTTGCAAATGGCTGTCACGACCACAGGATGCTGTCATTGATGTGACCTCAAAATTGTGAATGGGGCACCTAGTGTCTGGATTGTAATCGTGTAATGGCAAGGACACTATGACACTATAACTATGAGGATCAGTCATAGGTGTCACTCATCTAGCATGGTCCTAAATTTGAATGATTGCTGAACAAATAGTTGTTAATCAAGGGTCATCTCTATTGCCACCTTAGCACTTAGACTTATATACTGCTTTACAGTGCTTTACAGCCCTCTCTAAGTGGTTTACAGAGTCAGCATGTTGCCCCCAACAATCCGGGTCCTCATTTTACCAAACTCAGAAGGATGGAAGGCTGAGTCAACCTTGAGCCTGGTGAGATTTGATCTGCCAAACTGCTGGCAGCCGGTGATCAGCAGCATCAACTGCACTCTAACCACTGTGCCACCTCAGCTCACCTAAATCATTACCATATGTGTCATTTGAACTGGCAAGGTTTCAGTTTTCAGAGGATTTGCATTTTCTAAAGATAAATGTTGTGCTTTATGTATTCTCATATACATTATTTCTTGGAACAATTTATCACATTCAAAAATCAGCAGAGATGTCTTTGAAGATATCTGTGTGTAGGGTGTGATTTCAAACCTATTCCAATCCATAGATTTGAAAGTAATGTTGATTAAAATTAATACTGTGGTGATTTCTATCGTTAATAACATTCTGAATAATTGTGGGAAAGTTCTGCATTTTTCTTGTCATTCTCAAAATCTTCTAGCAATTTTTTATGTTGTAAGGTGGCAGAGAGTCCTGGTGTCATTTTACAATATCCATCCCTTCATCTCAAGATTCTTTAGCTATCTCATTTTGTGATCTTAGTAGGAAAAAATGTGAGAAATTCTTACATGTCTTTCTTTTGGATTTAAAGGCTTGAAAGTGGGTTACTGTATATCAGAGGTGGGTTGGTGTGGGTACGGTCCGGTACAGCCGTACCAGTAGTGGCCGGGAGCAGCTGAGAGCGTACCGATATGGTGGCTCTTTTGGCCCACCCATGCTCTATACCTGTTTTTATGGCAAGCGGCAAAGTGCGCCCGCACGCACAGCGTGTGGTGCCTGCACAAGCCCCAACAATCACCTGGTTGTCGCACGGGTGGTAGATTGCACACAGGCGCACAGCACAAGTCTGGCCCGTGCGTGAACAGAATGCGCAAGTGCGTGATCAGCATACCGGTAGTGACAGTAAGAGCAACCCACCACTGCTGTATATGTATTATGATGACACACAAGGTAATAACATTCTGTCTGTGGTCCTCCCATAAAAATTTCACTTAAAAGTTTCTTCAATTCTATTAAATTTTATGAGAATAATAAATGCCAAAAATACATTTTCATTACAGCCTTAACTACCATTAATTCACATAATTCAGTATTTTTAGATTTGCATATATAAATGATCTGATTATATAAGTATAATTAAATAACTAATGACATAAATTAATTACACTAAATATTAATGTGATTAGTAATTAAATTAATATGTAATTTAAATGTATTCCCCTTTGGAATTATGTGATCTTATATGAGAAAAGCTCACATGATCACATAATCTTAAATATTTAGGAACTTTATATGCCATATTCATTTAATGGAAAATTTACCCCAAATATAAAAAGGCCCCACACAAAAGGAAAACAAGTTCCCTCAAAAATTTATAAACAACAATTAATAGCAATAGCAGTTAATCTTTTATATCACTTCATAGTGTTTTACAGCACACTCTGAGCAGTTTACAGAGTCAGCATATTGCCCCCAACAATCTGGGTCCTCATTTTACTTGCCTCAGAATGTTGGAAAGCTGAGACAACCTTGAGTCAAACTCCTGGCTGTGGGCAGAGTTAGCCTGCAATACTGCGTTCTAACCACTGCACCACAGTCAGCCTTTTCGTTGAAACTGATCTTAAATATTTTCCCCATAACAATTGCACTTGTGTAATTTAATTGTATGTGTCTATACTGACATGAATATCATGCATATCCTTCATGTGTCAATAAACTGTATATACTTCATAGTTGGTGGACTATGACAACCCTATGTGAACTTGGAAAATGGTATCTAGATTGGAGTTCCTGGCCTGCATAGGATCATAGAAGCAGAGAAGAGTAATGATCGATGAATTTTTTAAAAAAACAATGTATAGGTGGTCATCAACTTGTTAAGTGATTTGTGCCCGATTTTACTTTTGAAAGAAATATTTTTTTTGGTAATGTCAGGAATGGATGTCTGAAGAAAAAAAATGGACATGAAAAAGTAGGGGGAACCATACAACAGAGGTGGTATTCAGCAGGTTCTGACTAGTTCTGGAGAACCAGTAGACGAAATTTTTAGTAATTCGGAGAACCGGTAAATACTACCTCTGGCTGACCCTGCCTCCATTAATTCTCTGCCTCCCGAGTCCCAGCTGATCGGGAGGGAATGGAGATTTTACAGTATCCTTCCCCTGCCATGCCCACCAAGCCATGCCACGCCCACCAAGATACACCCACAGAACCGGTAGTAAAAAAAATTGAATCCCACCACTGTCATACAGTAATTATAGAATGACTATAGGAAGAAAAAAAGCACAATCCTGGGGTTGGGGGAGGGAAACCCTGCAAGATGGACTAAGAATGCATGGGAAAGTATACATAAGAAAATGGAATGTGTAAGCTGGAACTGAAAATAATTATATCACAAATTGCTAGAGAAATGAGTGGAATTATTCTAATGGAAAGTATGAGAAAAAATGCTTGACTATTATCAGGGGAAAATGGCCCTGATTGAGGAAAAAAATACTTGTAAGAGAAATGCTGGAAAAAGGAAGAGTGATAGATATTGAATGCTGTATGTATATAAAGAAAAAAAATCACAAAGTCAAAAAGAATAAGGAATAATTAGAGAAAGAGAAAATTATTGTGCTGAAAATAAAATATTTTTTTGGAATTTCTAGTTTCGATGTAGTAAAAAACAAATGTAATAAAATTACTTGGAACAAAATGGAGAGGATGCTAAGAAATATTTTTAAAGGATCTAGCTAGTGATAGTTTGAAGAATGGAATTGAAATAAATCCTATAAATGTTAGTATCTACAAAAACAGACGCCATAAACACCATGATAGTAGGAAAAGTGGTAAAACTGTAGGTGTTCAGTGTTTGGAGAAATGTTAAAATATGCTTATGGTTGCTTTTGGAGTAGCTATGAATTTATTTAATGTGTGCAGAAAAACTGCATTTGTGTCTGATGATTGGAACTGTTTCTCCTCCCTATACAAAGGAAAGTTTCCAAACTTGAATGCAAATTATATAACAGGATAATAAATGTGTTAAATCAGCCTGGGAATATACTGGTTAGAATTGGGATTGTAGGAGCACCAGAGGTGAGAGTTAGTAAAGTTTCAGAAATACTGAGAAATGTACTGTGGCTTTAAGCTAGTCAAAGAAAATGCAGGGTGGGTTTTCAGTCTTCAGCAGGATACAGAGAATTTAGGAATCTCAGAAAGTTTGTTGTGTATTTGTTGATTTAGAAAGTATTTATCAAAAGTTAGTGGGCTTGAATGTTTTACATGAATATGGAATCAGAAATCCTTTCTCCTTCATATCTTCTATTTTTTCAAATGTTTATCGAGGATATTAATTAATAATCTAATTTTATCAGACACTACAGAATCTTTTATAAAGCTAGAATGTTCAAGAAGGATTATTGAAGATGAGAGTAAGCAAAAATGACTATAAAATCATAATTCAGTGTTGTCAGGAGCAAGAATTTGTGTCTTTTGAGAGAGATGAAATATTCATTTAAGTTCCATTCAAATGAAAGGTGAATAAGAATTAATTTAGGAATCAAACCAGAAAATGAGGAAAAAAAACAACTTACAAGATAGAGAATATATTAAAACAAATCTTGGAGAACTAGCACATGGCTTCTTGTAGTAACTATATATTTTATTAGGAATAGGTCCAAAAAGAAGGGTGAAGCTTTAGTACATGTTCTAATATAATTTTGTGGAAAGTTAGAGTTCATTAAAAAGTATAATTTCCTAGAATGTTGACAATGTTGGCGTTCTTCTTTTTTAGAAAGAGCATTCTTCACAGAAAGCATCAATTTAAATAAAAACAGATGTTTTAATTGCAATATATGAGAGTATTTTTGTCTAAACTAAGAATTACAAAAGATTTGCAATGTTTGTAAAAAGAACCAATTTTGACCATATTAATGGCACAGAATAAATAAAGAAAAGAAAATCCTGCAGATTCCTATAGGATCTGCAGGATTTGATAATACATCCAACAAGATCAAGCTCATATTTAATTACAAACCTTAAATAGCAAACCCAGCATTTTATTATTTAACTTACAGTAACAACTGGTTGTTAAAAAATCTAACAGTACCTTAATTCTAGCCATGCAAAACAGTTTTCAATTATTTTCTGCCTTCTACCTCCCTTCCCCAATTATGTTTTATTTTGTTCAGCAAAAATTGACACCTGAGATGTATTAAACAGGTTAGAAGAAGTTGTGAAAGGTAAATCATGAAGCTTTTGTGCTAATTCTAGAATCAGAGAAAATATATTTCTGAATCCCAATTATGAGCTGGTGACTGTGGGAGTGTATTTGTTATCTTGATCTACCATTGCAATCTGGATTGGCTAAATTAGGAAACAGGATGCACAACTACAGTAGATAAACTATTAATCTAATCTAATCTTTTAGCACCATTACAACTACTTTTCTTAGGTTATGCATATGAAAATAAACTGTAAAATTGCATAACTTTTTATATTCTTTTAAAGTGCAGATATGTTTTTAAGAAGCTAATCTCTATTTTTGATAGGAATTGAATTAAGAGTCAAGTTTCTTAAATCACAATAAAATTATGCTATGTTATATTAATTATATTATTTTAATTTACTGTATTTATTCATAAAAGTTATCAGTTGCCTATCTTACTAAGGGAAACTCTAGGTGGCTTACAACCCTAACAGACACATATGTGCTAAAAACGTAAATAAATTAATACCAATAATTGCTATGATCCAATTACAGATGGGGAGTGAGTGGAGTTGGGATCTCTTGTTAATTGATCAACCACCTCCACATATCTCGATTAACTGCATATATTTATCCAAACCCGCCCAAGATATATTTCCTTTCTCTTTTTCTTGCCATTCAGCATCTTCACCAGAAGAAACTTTTACTACATGACTTGTTATTTTAATATCCTCCCTTCATTGAACTTAACTGTACTTTTGTTATTCATTCCAGCATGAATTAACATGCTGGAATGAATTCAGCTATGAACCTGTCACTGAGTTGCAAGTTCATGTAATCCATTTTTTTTGTCTTCTGAGAAATAACTCTTATCCTCAATAAGACAAATCAAATTTTATTTTGGTCACTGAACATATTTACAGAATGTAAATATATCTATCAAATAAATATCAGTAACAATGATTAATACAAACAAACTTCAGATATTCAGATGTTGATCTCACTACTGACTAATATAGGTAGTCCTCGCTTTACAATAATTTATTTAATGACCTTCAAAGTTACAACAGCAATGAACAAAGTGATTTATGACCATTTTTCACACTTACAACCATTGCAGCCTCTCTGTGGTCATATGATCAAAATTAGGACACTAGGCAACTGACGTGTACTTTTAACAGTTGTGTGTCCCATGTTTATGTGATCACCTTTTGGAATCAACAAACAAAATCAATGGGGAAGCCAGATTCATTTAACAACTGTGTTACTAACTTAACAGCTGCAGTGATTCATTTAACAACTGGCATGAAAAATCGTAAAATGAGATAACGCTCACTTAATTGTCTTGATTAGCAACTGAAATTTTGAGCTCAATTGTGGTCATAAGCTTAGGATTACTTGTACCTATTGAGAATGAAATGTATGTAAAAGAAGCTTGGTGAAGTAATTATATTACATTAATTGGAGCGAAATTTAAGAATTTGAAAATGTACCAGAGTGACAGTGGTGGGTTGAATCCTGGTGCAACCAGTATGGTACAACGGGGCCGGGAATCCACCACATGAAAGTGCATAGCGCGTGCACATGCACACAGCGTGCACATGTGTACTTACCGCCTGTGACACTCCAGCTGCTCGGCGGAGCTTCGTGCAGGCACTGTATGCTCCGTGCTCGTGCACGGAAGCCCCGAAAACTTAAAATACCGGTAAGGAGCATGGGCAGACAGACCCTCCAGAACACCATACCGGAACAGTACCTGCTCCCAGCAGGCCGTAACCCACCACTGCAGAGTGACCTTTGTATTTTGTTAAAACATTTGACCTTCCATTCCCTCTCTCTGTTTTGAGAAAATTTATTCTAGAATTTAAAAGCATTTTAGATGTACAAACAATAAACTTAGCATCACACATCAGGGTATAAATTGTTCCTTTGTTCTTTGCAGGTTTTTCAGGATCTTGGTACAATGGTGTTATCCAGTGCTTTTAAAGGATACAATATTTGTCTTTTTGCTTATGGACAGACAGGTTCAGGAAAAACATATACCATGATGGGAACTCCAGTGAGTTGTATCCTTAATTCTGTACTTTGCTTTATCTTTTTTTTTAATAAAAAAATAATTTTAACATTCAGAATCACCATATGAAGGATTTTTTTTTGAAAATATTGACAACTTAATTGTTTGCATTAATGTAACAGATGTAACTGTTTCCTGATTCATATTAAAATAATGCTTTTCATACTATTTTACAAGAATATAGTCCTACACTAATAATATACTACTTTATATAAGAAAGCATGTGAAATAATATCATGGAACGCCAGTTAGTCTGGCTTTGTCAAGTTGAAGCACAATAGTGATGAACATTTTAAGCCGGGATATTATTTTGTGCTATTCCCTTTGCTTGTCATGCAGCTTCCTATGTGTTTCCTCAACACTAACTCAACACTTTGATCAATGTTTCTCAACCTTAACAACTTTTAAGATTGGGGGGGACTTCAACTCTCAGCATGGCTCAGTAGGCTGGCTGGGTAATTCTGGAATGAGACAATTTTCCATAGCCAAAACTCACCACAGCCAGATCACTGCAGGGCAACTCACCGTGGCCAACTCACTATGGGACAACTGACTGCAAAACAGTTTAATAATACTACTTAATTATTTAAAATAAATAAAAAATATTTTAATTTTTGCCATTCACATTTCATTCTATCCCTACCTTCGTATTCTTTCTTTAATGGTTCTATTCCACCATTTCTTTGATACTAGTGTAACCCTTGTCCTGTGGCGAGTTGGCCATGGTGAGTTGTCATAGATGCGGGGAATCCTGGAACTTGAATGAATAGTAGTGATTCTTCTAAAACACATGAGGAACAGTTTTCACATAATCTCTTCTTTTTTTCAAGGCTTCCATTGGATTAACGCCTCGGATATGTCAGGTATTTATGTCATTAAATGAAATGCTTCGTTTAAGTTTGCTTAATTTTGTCATAGAAGATAGAAAATATAAATTATTGTTTTTCATAGGGTCTTTTTTCAAGAGAAGGTGCCTCTTCCAAGCAGTCAACATCATGCAGAGTAGAAGTTAGGTAGGTATTACTTAATTTTCTCATATGGTCATATGTTTTTACCCATTCTTCTTTTCTGTATTAAACCACTGGTAATTTCTTTCTTTTTGTGTTTCCTTGAACTAGAAGGCATAATTATTGTCATTTTTAATTACATCATGTTTTAGAGTATGTTTGGATGTCTAATATTTGGACTGTGTTCAGCTATCCTTAAACATTTAGAAGTCCCATAAACTTTATAGAACTTTTACATTGACACTATAACATAGGCATTGGTTATGATAGTTTGTCAAAGTAAATATTTAGAGATGTATTAACACTAAATGTAGTATATACTTAAATAATAGCTTTTAGAGATGCAAAACAGCAGGGAATGGAATTAATAGGGCTTTGCAATGTTTCTGATTTGATTCCTAAAAGGTACTTCAGAGTGTCTAGAAATATGAACCTAGCCGGTTCTACAACTCTTTAAAGCAATCATTCCTTCTTGTGGGATTGTTCAGTCAACCTTTGTGCTTCCCATAAAATCCCAAGAAAAGCTGCTTTAAAGAGTTATAATCGGGTATTACGTTCATTCCTCTGAAGGCTTTTTGGAACTGAATGCAAGGTAATTCACAACTCTCCAATAGAAATTCTCTTTCTTAGCAAGAATCTTCTCTGAGAGGAAAGGATCATTTTAGATTGAAACACCTAAGGTTGCTATGCCTCCCTACCAAATATTCTCCAAAGCCAGGAGTGGACTGCTAGGGGTTCGCACTAGCTAACATTATGCCATTTCAGAGATCCTCCAAATCCCACCCCTGGCTGGCCCCGAGGTAAGTGCAGGACCTGTGCAGAGGCTTGGGGAGGGGGAAAAACAGGCCTTCTGGAGGTTCTGGGCCTCCGGAGCCCGGGGAAGGCAATTTTTGTCCTTCCAGAGACTCGAAGAAAGCCTCTAGAGCCTGGGGAAGGAAAAAATGGTGTGTGTCCCCCATGGTGCAAGAGGCTGACTAGGCCATGCCCACCATGGCCACGCCCACTCAGCAACCAGGCAGAGAACCTGTTGCTGAAATATTTGAAGCCCACCTCTGTCCAAAGCTATTCTTACGATATTTTGTGACTGTATTCATTTCATTACAAAAATAGTCAGAGCAGCAACGAATAAAAGAATGCCAAAATTATTTTTTGCCAGACTCTCTATTGTTTTCCCTACTATTACTTTGCTGGATTGATCTTGCTGCTTCAGTGTCCAAATACTTAGACAAAGAATTTTATGCTCATCTCTATTTCTTTCTAGTTTCCTAGAAATTTATAATGAACAAGTCCGCGATTTATTAAGGCAGTCAAACCATAAGAAGCCATATACACTTCGTGTCCGTGAACACCCTGAGATGGGTCCATATGTTCAAGGTAATTGTCTTTTCGAAGGTAGATATTATTCAGAGAGAGAGAGAGAAATAGTTTACTTTAGTTTTATTTCCTTACATCTTGTGAAATATTTTGTCATTTTATCATTCATTTTGCCATTGCTTTTGCTTACTATTTCTAGAAATTCTGAGGGATGGATGGAGATCCAGTGTTATTCAAAGAGCTTGTGACACTTCTACCTTTCCCTAATTTTATGCTTTATGCATCTAGCTACCCAATGACTGACATATACTCCAGTTGCTGCCAAAATTTATTGGAGATAAACTGTCAATTATTTTTGGCAAAAAAAAGTATTGAATGTAAACCTTGAATACATTATTCTTAATAGTAAAGCTACTAATGAAAAACTACTAAAAGCTACAATTCTTAATACAAACTATTTTTGAAAGGTGTACTTTGTATGGAGTGGTGTAGGTAAGATTGTTCTTGACAAATCAAGTAATTGGGATCTAGATAATTACATCTAATTACATCAGCTAATTAGGAAGCATTACATATAAGGTATTTAATTTATCTCTAAGGATCAGTTCACAAGGTCTTGCAAAGTACTTTCTGCTGCTAACACTGTAGTTCAGACTTTCAAAAAAGCTTGTCTCTATGTCTAAAATAAAAATAAAACCCTCTTTGTTTAACAAGGTCATGTGATAGACATAAAAAATTTTCTGCATACATAGACTGAATTGATTTCAAAACTGATAATTCAGTTTGAATGAATTATTAATCATATCATACTAATAGTGTAATATGAACCTGATATATGAATAGAAGGAGCCATCAGTACCTAACATGACCAGCAAGCCTTGAAAAATCAGAAGGAAGAATTGGTTTAGGATGCTCCCAATTTTCCAGCTAACTATGGTTCAGTCTGTTCATGTGTTATGAGATTAAAGAGCTTTCATTGTGTCTTCTTTGCTCTTGTGTCTTCTATAATTTTCCAATCCCATTACCTACTTATTTGAGTGTTGCTTGGAAAGTATCTGTCACACGTTATGTTTTAATAGAGGTTAATAAGGAAAAAAGAGACATGTGAAATAATTTGAAAAGTATGGAGAATATTTTGTGCAATTACTAGATATCCTTAGTAATATGTATGTCTTATCTTCCATACAATTAAAATACATTTTGTAACTGAAGTTTGATTCATTGATTTTGTATTCACAATTATTTTAAACAGTTATGCCTTCTTGTTCCAGCAATACTGTGATCATTTGTTTCATCCATAATATATTTTTCTATTTGAAAAATTTGTAATATAATATAATATATTGTATATTTGTATATAATATAATACTAGCTAATAACCCGGCGTTGTCTGGGTATTTATTTATAGGGGGAAAATGTCTGGACCAAACATAATTTCTAATATTGGATTTTTCTCCTTACCAGAGGGACCCCCCTTGTGGAGTATTGTGCAGCCATTACCATGGCAACTCCACTGTTCTGTACAGTAGAAGCCATTTTACGGCAGTACAGTGAAAGCCATTTTAAGGCACAACTGGTTGTATCTTAACAGAACACACATCCCAAGAGGTGTTAGAGGTGTCTCACCCCCACAATATTTTTTTCCAGAGAGTAAGTCATCTGTGTACCAAGTTTGGTTGAAATTGCTTGAGGCGTTCCAGAGTTATACTGGAACACACACACACACAGAGCCATAAGTAATAATTAAACATTTGGTGGAAGACATTGTTCTTTTTCAGTTTTCCCCTTTTGAAGGTGCTATTTTTGGTTGTAGGCCAAAAGCAGGGGTGGGTTCCTGCCAGTTCTAACCTCTTCTATAGAAGAGGTTCCACAAATCTACAGTGCCGTTTAGAACCGGTTCCAGCTCCCTCCACCACCACCCCCGTCCGCACATTATCAAGATGAAGAGCGAGAGGAGGAATTCTGGGAGTTGAAGTCCACAAGTCTTAAAGCTGTCAAGTTTGAACACCCTGGGGGGGGTTCTAAAGGGTAAGGGGTGCAAGGGTCTTGTAACTTGACAGCTTTAAGACTTGTGTGCTTCAAATTCCAGAGTTTCTGAGCCAACATTTTGGTTGCTAAGCAAGAGCGTTGTTAAGTGAGTTTCACCACATTTTACAAGTTGTCCACCCCCACCCAGTCACATGGCTGGCAAGCCACTCCCACCCAGTCACATGGCTGGCAAGCCACTCCCACAAAGCAGACCACACCTACAGAAGAGGTTCTAAAAAAAATTTGAAACCCACCACTGGCCAAAACCATCTCTTTAGTTAGTGCATTCCACAAGCTGGGCTCCATACAGGAAAAGGATCTTCTAGGATACCCAGTTAGGAAAGCTTCTGCTGCAGGGGAGGTCATCAAAAGAGTCTCTTCTGCTAATCATAATGTTACAGAAAATATTTCTATTCTTTGGTGCCCTCTGGATCTTTAGTATTAAGACAGGAATGTCTATGGAGATTATCAGTCTTCCAGGTCATGGTTGTCCCAAAGGTGCTCTTTCAAGAGGCAACTGGACTTTTTGGTTTTTGTTTGAAGACATTTCGCTTCTCACCCAAGAGCTGAAGAAGCTGCTTGCCGGAAACTCTAGCTGCCTCTTGAAAAGGCACCTTTGGGATAAAACACTAGAAGATTTTTTTTAAAAAACCTATTGATCCTTCTTCCTTAAAATCTCTTCCAGGGCTATCTCAACATATGGTTACAGACTACAGACAAGTAGTTGAACTTCTGGAAGAAGGGATAGCAAATAGGTATTTTGTATTAAAGTACTCTAATTCATGTTAGCTTGTTTATAATTATTTTTCTCATTATCCTTCTATATTGCAGCTTTCATCAGCAAAAGGAATGGTTAATCATTGCAAGAAATTATTATCCTGCATAATAGCATACTAATTAGTGCGTACATAATGTTGATTAAATAATAGTTTCTTAATTTAAATGTTTTAATTCTGTGAAACTTATTTTCTTGTGTTTTATAAAAAGGATGGACATAATTGCTATATAGAGGTATGTGAAGTCCATGTGATTCTATATAGCTTAGTCATGTGGTGGAATATAGTTTTACATTTAGTTCCAAGGATAATCCATATATTGTCTAAACTTCAGCTGCTTCTACCAAAATCTTCCAAAATTGTAGTATGATGGTTAACTTGTTTTCATGTTTATTCTTCCATATAAGTTATCATAGTCACTGTTCCTACCCCACAAATAATAATATATTAACTTTTCTTTTCTTGTCCGTAGAATCACAGCAGCTACTCATGTTCATGATGCCAGCAGTAGATCCCATGCTATTTTCACCATCCAATATACTCAAGTTAGTTGAATTTTCCCAGTAATTTTTGAAACCCATAAAAGCAAGTCTTGTTGGTGTTGATTTCATCTACGAATACATTGAAACAAAATGACATTGTCGTAAAAGTAATTTGTACCGTGGAGCATTATATTATACTTGTAATGTGGGACCACTGATGAGTGGCGGGGTTTTTTTTTCAGTTAAAAGCTGCATCCCCTTCAGCTGAGCTACTTTGATATTGATGAGCAGAGTAAAAACCAAACGTGAGAAGGCCATCATTATATCTTCCTCTCTTTTTCCCCTGTCGTATCCTTCTCTCTCTCCTTTATGGCAACCTACTTTCCGTTTTCACACCTTCTACCTCTCTGCCCAATGAACTACTAAGATCAATGGTTGATATTGCCTTTGCAACTTCATATCTGATTAAAATCCTCAGTGCTTATGTTTTAATTATGATGTTTAGGTTTTATTTAGGTGTTCTTCACCATAGCATCTCCCTCTGATGGTTTGATTTTATTTTGCTATTTGGATTGCATATTGTTTTTAATTTGACATGATGCCCTCCAAGAATTGACACTGCAGCAGGATAGAAATCAAATGAGTACATATGCTTGGCAGGCATGCAATCCCATTGATATAAAATGCTGGTTGACCACTTGAAGCACCTCACAAAATCAGTCTGTTCTAGACTATAGCAGAATTAGAATTTTTACTGGGAAATCACACTGCTTGAATTTGTTTTCCCTCAGGCCATACTTGAGAATAATCTGCCTTCTGAAACAGCAAGCAAGATCAATTTAGTGGACCTTGCAGGCAGGTAATACTTAGTTTTTGGAGAAAACCTCTTAAAAGCCTATTATTCATGATTGTTTACTGTTAGTAAACAATTTCTCTTCTATACTGTTTGCTGTGGAATTCATGTGTGTGGATTCTGGGGGAATTCTTGGGTACATTTGAAGTTATACAGGAAGCAGAGTGGTGCGGTGGCCTAGAGGTGGCGTTCTTGCCTCACAATCAGAAGGCTGTGAGTTTGATCCTAGGTAGAGGCAGATATTTCTCTCTCTGGGCACATGAGAATATATCTGCTGAACAAACCTCCGCATTGGCAACAGGAAGGGCATCCGACCAATGCTCTACTAGTCCCATTCAGTTACCCAGATTCCACTCCACAAATGATTACCCATGATAGGATTGATGATAGCATAGTAATTCTGTAATATCTGGATGACCATGCATATGGCAAGTCCATGGATAAGTCATAGACTTTTGAATAGCAGGACTTCCTTGCCAAATGTAAACCTTGCATGTTTTGGAAATATTAGAAAACTTTACGTAGGGGCTTGCATTTGTGAAAATAGGCTATTCTTTTCATTATTTGAGAGTTGTAGAATGTTTTCTCATTTCTTATGCTGCTACTTTTATATGCTGATAATCATTGCTGTTACTTCAATTATCTTTGGTTATGTGTTTCAGTGAAAAGGCCGATCCTAGTTATTGCAAAAATCGAATCACAGAGGGTGCCAACATTAACAAATCATTAGTTACTCTTGGAATTGTCATCTCTACTTTAGGTAAAAATAATATTAACATTTATTTAAAAAATAATGAAATGTTAATGGATCACCTATTGAACTTTTCCTATGATGCATACTTACAAGCAAGCATGAGTAATTAAATGAAGTACTGCATTCATAAAATATTTCATTTGCTATTAGATGGGAGACAGGATTATAAAAGAAGCATTGGCTGCCTTCATACTTCATGATAAATTGTGATTTGTCTTGTTCATCTCCTTTTTTTTAAGGAGCTCTTGCCTTTGCTTCTGTGAATTAGTTAATTACAGCAGAGATGCACATCTCCAGTTTGAACGTGGTCCCAGAAACGTTATGCAGCCCCTTGAGGCTTCCTTATCTTGCAGATTATCAGCTGTGGCAATAACTCAAGTTTTCTCCAGTCCCCTTTCCTATATTGCTTTCCATTGTCACTGTTGCTGTCATTTACCTCTACTGTTTATCTTCTGTATTTAATTTTCTTGGAATCCCACCTATCTACTTCACTCCTTTACCACTACCAGAACAATAGTTACCCTACCGGTATGCCTTGGCTCTTCGCTTACGTATCTGTGATGAATTGTAGTCAGTTTCCAGCCAAGAGAAGCAGCATGGTGACTTGAAAGGACAGACTAGGAAATAGCATTCTTTGCCCTTCTGCTTTTCTTCTCACTTTTTTGTAAGGAACAGTGAAGAGTGCTACTACTTTTATCCACTTTCAGCTTTTTCCTGCTAAGTTGCCTTATTTCCTGTTATCTTTTGGCATCAACAGGCAAACAGGAAGCAGCTGCAGTATTAAGGAGAAAGAAAAAGCAGTCCTTTTCTTTTAGACTTAAATTCCTTGTCTGCTTTATTTTCTGTTTCCTTTCACTTTACTCCTTGATGACCATAACATTCAGTAACTTGGGCATGTTGTGATTCCCTAAAAGAGAGATGAAGAATTACTTAGTGAATGAATGTACTCTGCCTACCAGCCCCTTCCTAGCAATGGCAGTGGCAAACTCCTTGGTGGGAAAGTCTCAGCAATTTGCTGAAGAGAGTAGCAGCTTTTTGCTGAGAATGTAAATAAAATAATGAGAGAGTATGATGTGAGTCATTCATATGTGAGTGTCTGGTCACTTATAAGGTGCCGCCCTGTTTGCATTTTTAGTGAGTTTCCAATTTTCCATCATGTTCAAGTTAACAAACCATATATTAGGGATAATTAAGTGGGTTTCTTGAAGTTATGGTTGTTCTTTACTATTTGATTTTTATCCCACCTCTATTATTTTATAAGTAAATCGGGTCAACGTACTTATATTCCTACTATTCAAAGAAAAAGGAAAGCTAATATTACAATTTATAACATAATATAATTCTATGCCTCATTCTGCTCCTTCATTCTGTATGTTTATTTGAGAAGGCAGGAGAGAAATTAGTTGATTTAAAGAAAAAGCATATTGTTCTAAGAAATTTGTAGTAAACATGTTTGTTACATTAAGTTAAAATAAAGCATTTTATATTTACTGGGAGTCTTTTCTTCCATATTAACTTGGGTAAATTGGGAGAAAAACTTGCTTTATGGAACTCAAAATATCTAGCTGGAAATGCACAGAGGTAAGAAAAGGGAAACAAAAGAAGAAAAGGCATTTCCAATATCTGTCTATCTGGGGATAAATCTTTCTATTTTTCTGTTGGGAGTTCCAAATAAAATCAGACCTTTCCGCCTGAAGTTTCTTTCTTCTATTAACATTTCATTATTTTTCTTTTGTACTATTTATGCTGTTAGAAAACATTATGATAGAATAGCATTAAAGCATAAATGGGTCACATCATTAAACCACATTACAACACATGAGGTAACATTTGTTTAGGAAAAGACCTTTAAAAATTAAAAGCAATAAACTAAGTGCAAAAGGTTTGCCATTTACCATTTGTCCAACCAAACATTTGCCATTTACAGATGCCATTGCCATGACAGAAAAGTAATACTATCCCAACACCAATTTGGTGCTCATCTTCACATTTTCTTGTTGGAAGTGCTTAAGCATGGTAATGGTACTCATTTAATTCCCAAAGACTTTTTCTTCTATTATTCTCTTTAGAGTCCCTCATCCCTGAGATGAAATATCCACTGTGCTTTTCTGATGATATTAAAGCCCCATTTGATGGCTTCCTATATATAAAATTGGATGGCTGAATTGTGATCTTTGGCACCTTAAAAACTGCCTAATCTGTGATCAAAGGACCATAATGATTGATCAACAAAACAGTATAGTCGCCACGATGTAAAAAAGATGTTGAGACTCTAGAAAGAGTGCAGAGAAGAGCAACAAAGATGATTAGGCGACTGGAGGCTAAAACATACGAAGAATGGTTGCAGGAACTGGGGATGTCTAGTTTAATTAAAAGAAAGACTAAGGGTGACATGACAGCAGTGTTCCAATATCTCATGGGCTGCCACAAAGAAGAGGGAGTCAAAGGACCTCCAAAGCATCTGAGGGTAGGACAAGAAATAATGGATAGAAACTAATCAAGGAGAGAAGCAACCTAGAACTAAGAAGAAATTTCCTGACAATTAATCAGTGGAACAACTTACCCCTTCATGGTATTGGATCTGGGTACTTGAGAGACTGCCTGCTGCCAATTACCTCCCACAGACCCATTAGATCTCACAGGGTTGGCCTCCTCCGGGTGCCATCTACCAGCCAATGCCACCTGGCTATTACCCGGGGGAGGGCCTTCTCTGTGGCAGCTCCGGCCCTCTGGAATGAACTCCCCGCAGGGATTCGGACCCTCACCTCTCTCCAGGCCTTCCGAAAAGCCGTCAAAACCTGGCTTTGCCGGCAGGCCTGGGGGTGATGAGTTCCCTCCCCTCTCGACATGTATGGTTGTGCGACTGTTGTCTACTTTTATTATTTGTATTTTGTCTTTTTATGTTCCCCTTTTTGTCCCCCTTGAATTGTTCGCCGCCCTGAGTCTTCCCGGAGAAGGGCGGCATACAAATAATAAAATACAAATACAAATACAATTAATCAGTGGAACAACTTGCCTCCAGAAGTTGTAAATGCTCCATCACTGGAAGTTTTAAAGAAGAGATTAGATAACCATCTGTCTGAAGTAGTGTAGGGTTTCCTGCCTAAGCAGGGGGTTGGAGTAGAAGACCTGCAAGGTCCCTTCCAACTATTCTATTCTACTCTACTCTACTCTACTCTACTCTACTCTACTCTACTCTACTCTACTCTACTCTACTCTACTCTACTCTATTCTACTACTCCACTCCACTCTATTGTCTTAATCTTTGACTGTTGAATGTTACTATAGCATGAAAAAATATTTTTGGATTGTTTGAAATAAATATTTCTTTTACTGTATAAGTCTGACTTTTTTTTTTTTTGCTTTTTAGCCGAAAACACTCAAATGTTCAGCAGCTGCCAGAGCATCAGCAGTATAGCCAGTGAAGTGGACAGTGACCGTACAGATAGTTACTCTGGCTCCAATATCAATAGCTGCAAGCGTCAAGCTTATATTCCATATCGGGATTCCATTCTTACTTGGCTTCTGAAGGATAGTCTGGGTGGCAATTCCAAGACCATAATGATTGCAAGTAAGTATAAAGATTTGCTTTGATTTCAGGAATGGTCATATGGTCTAAATACTCTAAAAGCAGTATTCTGTTAATTGCCCAGGACAATGTAATATCTGTCTGAAAGATGTGTGACATAGAAAATAACTGAGCAAGAGCTGTCTCTCACATTATAAATTTCAATATGGAACTATATTTTACCTCTGTCAGTAGTTCCTAATGAGATATTACTGTTTATTTCAAAACATTTATAAGCTGTCCTTACACTGTAGTTATGAAAGGCAGAGATCTGGCAACATTAAAAAAAATTACATGAACTGTTAATAATATAAAGAAGAAACGAGTAAGGGCAGATTAATACAGGAGATAATCTGCTAACCTATCAGCACAGCAAACCAAATATCTGCTGCAGTATGTTTTGGTACTAGATAGAAAGGCAAAAAACAAAAGCGTTGTTAAAAATCCATACTTTAGACCTTGTCTTGGGGAAATTTCTTTCCTGCCAGAAATATCATGCATCCGGTGGGTTTTGGAGAAATGCTTGTCTAGCCAATTTAAAGGACAAACTGGGTTATGGGAGCAGATGGTACATAGGTTTGTAGCAGAAAAGAGTTTTAGGGGTTTTCAATGCCATTAATACTTTTCATTGTTCTAAAAACCTACCCAATCACTGGGTAATTAATCCTATTTGTTCATTAGATCAGGCAGCCATCACTGTCAAATAATGGATGAGCTAAAGTTGTAGACAATTTTCAAACAGGGACATGGGTACAGCATATTCCAGTAATTTAGAGTCAAATGTTGTTAAGGCGTGTGTCATCAGTGGCTAAATTTGTCTTCTTTGAGTAGGCATAAGTCTCATACATTATAAAAAGCATAGATCTTTTGGCCTGCTGGCTTATCTATCTATTTTAATGAAGACTGCCTTGAAAAAGTTGGGGTGTAGCCATCTGTTGCAAAGATAGATCACTTGCCCATATTTTCAACAAAGTTTACTTTGGCAAAAGTTGTTTTTTGATTCGATCTATTATCTGAATTAAAACATCAATATTTGGCCAATAAGTGATTAGATGCAGAAACATATTTTAGAGCATAGATATCTAAATGTGGTTCCAAGTGAAGAATTTACTAGATAACCTTGGATATAATTGTAGGTTCAGGAAAATAATCATATAAAACAAGGGCCATTACTGTTTTAAGTCAATTTCAGTTTCAGTTTTGTTACTGACAATTTCTGGTGATTTGCATGTGTGAAAACAGTTAGGCAGATCAACCTATATTGACTCTTAGGGTAGAAGAAATAAAATACAAATGGATTTTGGGTGCAAAATATCTAAAGCTACATTCAAACATGTTTGTTGTAATTTTCTTTTTCTATCTGCAGCTATGGCGCCTGCCAAGCTGTTGCTATAATGAAACTGGTGAAGTAGGCCTTACGCTATGGCTTCAAAGGCCAAAAAAATGATGAATGAAACCGCTCGAGTAAATGAGGTGATTTACCTTGTGTGTTTCTTTAAGTTTATTGAGGCATATTTTGTTGGCTCTCTAAAGGAGTATATCATTGTGTTGTATAAGTTGTATCAATTTTTAAAACAATTGATGCTGCAGTTCTTTGAGTGTCACCTTTTTCATAAGTACATTATAATAGTTCTCACTTAATGACCACATTTGGGATCACCTACTTCCTTGCTAAACAATGCAATTGTTAAATGAAATGTCATGTGACTGTGTTGAACTTAATGACATCAGTTTAATGGTTAAGTGAATCACAACACTGCGGGTTGTCAAGTGCATCATATTGTGATTGCAATTTGTGACTTCCTGCCAGCTTCTCTAGTAACTTTGATTGTCAGAAGCCAACTGTGAAGGTCACAAATGGCAATCATGGGACCATGCAACCCTATGACCATCATAAATGTACACCAGTTGCCAAATACCGCAATTATGATCGTGTGACCAAGGGGTGGCTGCAAATGTCATAAATGCATGTTGGTTCTCAAGCTCCTGAATCATGATCAGGTGACAGCAGGGATGCTATAACAGCTGCAGGTTCAAAGATGAGTTGTAAAACTAATTTTTACATGCCATTGTAACTTTGACTAATTGCTGAATAAATCAGTCAGTAAGTGAGGATTATGTACTATGTAGTAGCAATAGCAACAACACTTAGATTTAAAGCTCCACAGTGCTTTACAACTCTCTCTGAGTAGTTTACAGAGTCAGCCTATTGTCCCCCAATCTGGGTCCTCATTTTACCAACCTGACAAGGTTGGAAGGCTGAGTCAACCTTAAGCCGGTCTGAATCAAACCCCTGCAGTGGGCAGTGGGCAGTTAGCCTGCAATACTGCATTTAACCACTGCATCACCAGGGGTCATGTAAAGTATACTTTTGTCATATATTTAATTATTACATATGCAGTTCCCTAGTAATCATCACACATTATGAGGGAAGAAGATTTAATTTAGACATCCAATATTGGGAGAAGTAATAACGTTGTGCAATCCTTAATTTTTTTTTCTTTCCTGGAAATTGTGAGGGCAGAATATATTGAGCGGTAATGCCAAAAAATGTGTAATAAATATTTTAGAATCAATGAATTGTTTCCTTACTTTTTAAAAAAGTTCCTCTAATTTTTCAGGATGCAAATGTGAAACTGATTAGAGAATTACAAGAAGAAATACGTAGATTGAAAATTATGTTGATGAATTTTGAGATGGTATGTACAACTGTATTATCTACGTTCAATCAAAATCATTCGGTCCATCTGTATATATTGTTAGAAGTGTAATTTTGCTGTATATGAAATCTGATGGCAATCCAATATTGTCTATTAAGATTGGTTTTCCTCAAGATATTAGTCAGGTTTGTTACTGTCTGGATCCTAATCTGAACCAAGGATCATGCATCTGTAATTAAATATTTTTTTAAAAAACCATTTTAGTTATTAAGACCATATCATATTTATTTTGTCATTACATTTTCTCTCCTAATAATTTGACAGATTGTGATGCAGCACAAATGACATCCAATGGGCCAAATTTCTGCTATGATTTACTCGGTGATGCTGGTTGGTTATCATTAATGAGCTAGGACAGCATTTCTCCTTCCAAATTACATTTCAGCTCATAAGAAGTCAATAAAAGGAAGAAAAATGAGTAATTCAGAGATCCTATTATGTCCAGAAAGCTACCAAACCACTGACGCTATTCCACAAGTATTTGAAATTCAAAGGACTTTAACTGTAATTTTGGAATATATTTGCCTACTATGATGATAGTTTAAATATTAGTCTTCCAGTGGAATTGAAATAAGACCCAAAGGTACTTTTTCAGCTCCAATTGAAGGTGAAAAATTGAAAGAAGAGTTCCAAGTAAATCCGCACTCCTTAAGAGAACAATTTTGGAACTTTTTCTGTATGGATACTAACAAAGCTGTGAATCTCTTGAGAAAAATAGAAGTTTATATATTTCATAGCTATTTTAAAGAAGAAAAATATTCTATGAGGACAAGCTGGAGTGTGTAACTTAATAATTTTAACTAGTCAGGATGTTTTTACCAGCCTGTATGTGTAATTGAAAGAAAGTTCCAATGTACGGTTTTATGTTTATGAAGTGGATATGAAAATGGGTTTTTCTTTCTTTTCTTCTTTTTTCTTTTCCTTGTGAATAATATTTGAGTAATTCCTAAAGTTTGTAAAATACTATTGGAAATGAATTTTAAAGTATGTAACTTGGGAAGAAGTTTAAAAAAGATGTACTAGAATTTATTGTCTTTAGAATATTTTTTAAAGGAAACCGAGTTTCAAAATGGATATATAAAGAAGTTTTACCTTTAATGTTAAAGAACATGAAAGAGTATAGTGAAGTTTGTTAATATAAACGATAATAGTCTACAAAGGTTAATAAGCCTAATTAGAAATGCATATTATTTCTCACAACACGAAAGGAAAAAAAAAAGGATTTTCATTAAGATCGTGATATATATTGTTTTAAACAAATATTTTATTTGGGCCTGTTTTTGCTTCTGATTTTATACTCGATATAGAAAAAATGAAATTTATAATTTTGGTTTGAAGATTTAATAATTGTGTAAGTTATAGAATTGACTTTTCATACTTTTATAGATAAGGTAAAAAGTTGAAGTTATAACTATTAGTATTTTACTGTGTTGGAAAGGGTCGGGCGTCAGCCCTTTGTATTTTTTCCCCTTTTTTCTCTCTCTAAATCCTGCACGACCCCTTTTCTTTTCTTTTCTTTTCTTCTTTTCTATTTTATGTGATAATAAACTTCAATAAAATATTTAAATAATAGTAATAAAGATAAAATGAAATGTACTACATACCAAAGGACCCTTTTCTAGAGAAACATGAACAAGAAAATTGAAGGTATATTTTAGTTGCTTAGTGTAGACAGATAAAATAAAGTAATATGTATACACACACACACACACACACACACACATTTCTTATATGACCTTAGAAATTAGTGCATTGTGAATATAAGAATGTTATTGCAATATGAATAGTCAAATATACCATAATTAGGATAGAGTCTTTTCTGTTCTTGCTTTGCTTTCCCACTCTCAGGTCATTAATTTGCACTGCATATGGAAACATTTCAGAAATCTTATTAATACTTTGTCTCCATAGATGAATTCTAGCCCTTCATGGAGTGATGACAAAGAAGGAAATCTTACGGAATTAGTACTTCAAAATGAAATTAAGGTTGGTATGCATTGTGTTTTTCTCAAAACTGTATAAAAGGAGATCGTGGTCACAGATTAATGTCTGGTAGAGAAGGGAAAAGAAAAAAAATTGGAGTGGATTAAGAGTTTTGAAATATGTCCTAGTAGTTATAAATAAAATGGTAAGTTGTGAATGAAACAAAACCAATCATTTTTTAAAAAATAAAGAAGCTTATATTATTAATAGTAAAACTTAACTAAAAAGAGGCACTGCTGACAATGATAGTTTTTACATTTAGAAAGTGTATATTCTAAATTTCTGATTCTGGCTTCACCATTGATTTTGCTTGCCAGAAGGTCACCAAAGGTGATCACATGACCCCAGGATACTGCAACCATCACAAATGTGAGTCAGTTGCCAACAACACTTGGAGTAATACCATATGTCCCTGAAAATAAGACAGGGTCTTATTTTCTTTTGACCCCCGAATAAGGGTTTGGCCTTATTTTCAGGGAGGTCTTATAATTTTTGCAGGAAGCAGTGAGGGGGATGCAATATTTTCAGGGAGGGCTTATTTTTGGGGGAGGCCTTATTTTCAGGGAAACGGTAATATAACACTTATAAAAAGTTTTTTATCCTGCCATTATTGTTTTTTTTATAAATAACTCAAAGCAGCGAACAAAGTATACCTTTCTCTTCATATTTTCCCTTCTGAGGTGGATTGGGCTGAGAGAGAATGACTGGCCCAAAGTCTCCCAGCTGGCATTCATGCCTCAGGCAGAACTAGAATTCACATCTCCCATTTTATAGACAAGCAGCTTAACCACACCAAACTGCCTCACAGATTTTGTTTTACTTCCATTTAAAAATATTAAAATAAACACATTTTTCTCATTTATCATCTCCAAAGATAGACCAGTTGACCAAAGACTGGACAGATAAATGGATTAACAGAAAAGCTATTATGGAAGAGTACAGTGTGGATATCAACAAGAAAAAAGCTGGAGTGACAATAGACTCCAGTTTACCTCATTTCATGGCCATGGACGATGACATCCTTAGTACTGGAGTCGTACTGTACCATCTCAGGGTGAGCCAAGATTTCTGTACTTAGCTATTACTTCAAAATGACATACTTTAATTATGAATAGAAAACCTTAATCTGCAATACTTGCCAAAATCAAGTTCAGAAAACAGAATGTATAATCATATTTTAATTCAAATATTTCTGCTCCTATGTCTAATACGTTATTGAGGCATCATAGTAGAATTTGTAATAAAAACTCTTAGTTATTAAAAGTCTGAAATCAATAGCATAATAATAAAGACTACATAGTAATAAAGAACAGCAGAAATGTTTAATAATTAGCTATAATCTTAATAATTGATAGTTTATCTTTACCATAATAATCATACTTTACTGAATCATGGAATTTAATATTTCTGCATGTTATTGTTGTTAGGATTTACATGTTGCGTCACCCAAATCTTAAAGTTCTCACATTCTAAATTATAATTGCCATTACTTGTTTTTTAAATCTATCACTATGCTGAAAAGGAACATACGATGCTACATATGAAATATTTCTGGTTTGGTAATAAGTATAAGGATTTTAAAGATTTCAAAATGATTAACCATACATTTCTATGCTCAGAATATACAAAGGCTGTTATCTTACATGACAAAACAAAAAGGACAGTGGATAGATTAAAAAGAAATGTATTTTTAAAATTAAAATTTTGAACTAGAATGTCCAACTTGTTAATCACTTGCCTATGAGAAATATCACTTATAAGGAAGTTGTAATATAAATTATAACATCTGTCCATTTTAATATTGTCATGTTTATTCTTAAAATATTTAATATATAACAGTCTTGTTTGCTGTTTATGATACCTAATGCAACCTTGTATTTAGAATTCACAATTTATGCTTTGCATAAATTTTTCAATTAAGTTTGTATAACCCAATACTTTTCTTTAAAAATCTCAATTTAGGCTCCTTTCCAATTAATAACTATGTACAGAAGCTTAGTCTCAGCTCAAGGATGCCTCAATTACAATTCATAAAGTTTAGGTCTACTTCTTTTACATTCCTTCTAGGGCCAGTTTTCTGAGCAGTTTGTAAAAGCAATTTGTCAGTCTTCTGTCAACACAGGTCTTGCTGTTTGAATGATGAGAAGCATTTTAGTTGCAGCTGTAGTGGTGATGGTCAGAGGCGGGGATTTTCTCAGTTCCTACTGGCCTCTTCTGGACTTAGGGAGTGGGGCAGGCAATCCACTCAACTCCACCCTACCCAGAGAGATTTGCTTTTTCTTCAATAGATGGATATGTGACTGATAGGCAGGTATTTCAAGCAAAGAGCGTTTGCTCCTAACGGCTATAGACAGAAAAACCATCCTCCTGAACAAATTTGCTTAACAGCCTCCTCCTGCTTTATGGGGCATGCAGATGGAGGTGGCGCATGGTCTGGATTGGGACTTCCTAATAAAGTAGGAGGGAATAGGTGCTACTTTTTTGGAAGGCCCTCAGTCCCAGATCCATGAGGCTGGAGTGAATGAGGCTGTGCTAGTCATCTATCAAATGTCTTCTTCCATCCTCTCCCCATATTAGGGAAGATGATTATTGGATGTTTTCTTTGCTAACAGGAAAATTCACCTATCACTACATTTTATTTACTCTGCAGTATATATTTAGGCCAATACCAGTCAGGAACCACATTAGAAGCACATTTTAGGGACTGGAGACCATTGCAGAGATTATATAAAGTCCATCCTTATTAGTAGGACAATTATTGTGATAGAATTAAGGGGAGATGTATGAAATTAAAGAATTAGTGTTTGTTCATTAATATATCACATTCTTTTCTTTTTTTCTAAACTAACATCTATTGTTTAAAATATGCATATTGTTTAATTTCAGTTGGCAAAAAATACTTCAGTTTGCCTGATAAACTTTTTCATCTTAAAAGTTTTGGCACGTGCATGATTTCGTCATACTTATGCAGCTGAAATGTTTTGCTTAAGTGTTCAATTAGAGCAAAAATCTGGATCCTTTTCAAATGTCTGTTCAGAAGCTTGCCAAGATTAGGAAGAATTCTATTGCGGCAAAGCAATAGCTCTGAACAGCTGGCTAGATTTTTTTGGAATTTTGCAATCCTTCTACATCAGATTAAGAAAGACTGTAGTAGAAAGATTTTTTTAAAATATTATTTTAAATATTTGTATGCAAAAAAGGTCTTCATCTCTCCATATTACTGTATTTTAGGAGTATAAGATGCACCTTTTCTCTCCTAAAAGAGAGTGAACATTTGGGTGGGTCTTATACACTCAGTGTAGCCCCACCCTCCCATTAGCCCCCATCCTTTGGCCTCTTCCTCCCAGCAATTTACCTCCTTGCAGAAAACTGGAAAATGGAGCTTGCGGGCGGGGAGGGGAGAAATGGGCTACGACAATCCCTGCTGCCTGAAACAGCTGATCATCTGGAGGCCCTGCTGAAACTGAAAGTGAAACAGGCTGTTTGCTGCAAGGAGGCAAATTGCTGGGAGGCAGAGGCAGATTTTTTTGTCTTCTAATCAGACTAAACTGAAATAGGCTGTTTTCTGTTTGCTGCAAGGACGTAAATCAATAACTATAAATGCCTATGGAATGTTCAAATTATTAGACTTATTTTTTAAAGACTGCTTTTTTATTGTTCGAGACAACTTAACAAAATAAAGAAGCTTTTTAAAATAAATGCTTGATCTGAAGAGGCCCAGTGCTATTGTATCTTCTTTTAAATAACAGAGAATTACATATACTTCCAGAAAGCCACATCAATTTTAACAGCATCTGTACCAGTATAGTCTGAAAAGTAACCCACAAACAGTGTATATCATCTGTACTGTTTGCTGTTTGCTGCAAGGAGGAAAATTGCTGGGAGGCAGAGGCAGATTTGTTTTCCCTTGTTTTCCTCCCCAAAAGCTAGGTGCATCTTATACTTCAGAGCGTCTTATACTCCAAAAATACGGTAATTAATTTACAGTACTTGAAGTGGCCTGAGGATATCTTTATATGGAAAGAAGCCTAGTTTGCAGATTTTATCAACAGGATACTTATTTAAACCCTTTTAAGCCTGTTTCATTAACACTACACTAACACCTTTGTCCCCTCTTTCTTTGCTTCTAGATGCTGCTTTTTTCTTTTCTTTATGCTTTGCCTTTTTAAAATTCAGGTATCTGTAATTTCAACTGAGGAACAAGAAGGTAAAAGGCTGTTTTTCACTTCCATAATTAAAAATGCTGCTGCACCATGTATATGAGCAGCAAAGAAGATCACAATATACTTCTTGTTTATATTTAACATACCTATTTATGGATCTTGGCTGATGATAGCAATTGCTGTAAAATTTGAAATTTTAAATTACAGTGAAATGAACTCTCTTGATGGGGAGAAAGGATCATTTGTGTCACTGGATCACATGTTCTCTGTGCCTGATAATACTATATTTCAGTGATATAAAAGTACTCTGATCCACAATTCTGTTTTATTATTAAATACAGACTAGTTTATGTTGAATGAAAAATCTATAAATTTCAGATGTGTACCATCTAGATTTATTGTTGTCAAATAAAATTCCTTGTTCAGATAAAAATGTTAATAAAGGTAATTGCTTTGTGCTAATCCTGAGAATGAATTTAATTTAATGTAATTATCCCTCTCTTTTTTTTTTTTAGGAAGGAACAACCAAAATTGGAAGAAGTGATTCAAACCAGGACCAAGATATTGGTAAGAATTATGATATATAATCCAAGGGTTTACAGGCTTAAGATCACCTTAATTAAAAGCTATGTTATGGTTTTTCATGGATCCATTTACTGAGCATATGGGTACATAAAGTTGCCAAGAAAACTGTTTGGACATGTTCATAAGGTCACTAGGAGTTGATCTTAATTTAAAGATTATTTGACTATTTTGTATCAACATTAAAATGATGTATGTTTCCATATGATATTATATTCCATTATAAATAAATAACATTATAAATTTGATAATTATGTTATAATGTATTTAATTGGTAGCAAATTATACATCAGTACAGTCAGCTACAAACAACATAATTCTTTCAGGAAATGGTTATACTGGGTATTGTGAGGCAAATAAATCCTGTGTGGTAAAGAAACCATTCTTTAAGCACATTTATTGCATTGAGAGGGGGCCATTTTTTGATGGATTAAATTTTAATGATTGAACAAAATTTTGATCCTGATGGGAACATGTAAGTATTCCGTTCACCCCGTATACAACTCTTGCATGCATATCCACACCCATTGCTCCTCACCATTTTTCTACCCATTTGTTTACACACCTGAGAAGAAGTATGAGACAATATTGTTTTCTCTAGCCACCTGCTTTTTTTTATTTTATTTTTTTATTAAAATTCACGATTTTAAAGTTATTATTGAGAGGAAGATGAAAAAGTGCCCTTGGGAAACAGAGGCATAAAAGCTGTTCATCTCCAAGCATAGTTGCTTGAAGAGTAAAGGTAAACCTAATCCTTTTCTGTCTAAACTGTTCTGCTCAAGATTATTGATTTCCCTTCTGTTCATGCAGTGAAAAACTTCCACCGCATTAACATGGGTTGTAGGAGAAGGAAGAAGCTAAAAAGTGTCTTCTTTCCTCTAATAAGTTATTGGGTTTCTTCAAATAACTTTCAGCAAACAATCTGATCCAACCATCTAACATATTAACCTTGTTTATGAGCATTAATTTGCCGTTTTCCCACTAGTTTTAGTAACAACAAAATAGCAGCCCAGTTCCTGCTACTCAGCTGTTCATACTGGCTAACTGGTTGCCAGAGGGGATAGTAACCTGAAAGCCATCCATCCATCCATGTCTACATCATTTTAGGCATTGTGGAAATTATTATTACTGCTAATAAACATATCAATTCTGACAAGTTTTTCTAGATACACTGAAGGTTTGAAATCCATACACTTTGTAGTGTTGCAGGGTCAGGAGATTGAAAGGAACCATTGTATTGTAGACAACCGGCATGGGATTGTGACTCTGCGGCCTCTTCAGGGAGCACATTGTGTTGTAAATCATCATGAAGTAACTGATTCTGTTCGTTTATCACAAGGTAAGAATTTGATGTTCACGGAATTTTTATTGCCTAAGATTCATACCGAAGGATGAAATCAGATAAAGAACTAATAGTAGTTAATGACAGTTCTATCTTGCCTAGATTTATCTAATCCAGTGGTGTTAAAGTCAAGACCTGGGGGATGGATCCAGCTGGCGGGGTGCTTAGATCTGGTGACGCAGGGCTGTCCTGGAAATAGCAAAGGACCAGCCCGCAGTGCCTCTGTCAGCAAAAATGGAGACCAGGGGGGGCCACAGGCAGCCATCCCAAGCCTTTTTTGCTGGAAGAGTGTTGCAGGAAGCCATTGCAGCTAAAAACGGAACTTGGGAGCCTGTTTTGCTGGCAGAGTGCTTGGTCCACCACAGGTGCCCCTGTTATGAGTGATGTCAAACTGGCCATGCCCCCTGGCCCCCCGAAATCAAACACAACCCTGATGCAGCCCTCAATGAAATCAAGTTTGACACCCCTAATCTAATCCCTTTAAAATCTTTTAAAGCCATCTAAAATAGTGAGCATCATATACATTTTTCTTCCTGTTTCATAATATTTGAATACATGAGTCATCCACTAAATTTCTTTGCAATATAGTCAGGGCAAACAAAAGAAAGTAATTCTGCACATAGTACATAATCTATGGAATTAACATTATAAGTGTTGCCTGAGGAAGCCAATGAGTGTATTTCTGTATTGACGTTCAAGCATTTGAAGCACTATATTGTTAAACTGCTCTTGCCAGTCTGATAAATTTGCTTTCTGGCCAATGTGTCTCCTTAGGTAAGTGAGCCAAGATAGAAGCACTTTCAGATTAATTCCCCATACCATGGTGAAGATTAATTCAAATTTAATATTAATTCACACGTCTTTGTATTTTATTGTTGCTTTATTTTATTTTTATCCTTGCTTACTATTTGAGTCCCTTATATAGTCTTCTTTTTGGAATATATATTTTTCCATTATCTGGCCCCTGTAAAGAAAGCTCTGCCAATATTTATAGGATGATGATGACAATCTATAGTTTAAATATACATAAAATATTTTCAAAAACGTTTATCATTTTCTAATTTTACTTTTTTTTTTCTTCCCTCCTTTTTAGGAGCTGTAGTTGTCCTTGGCAAAACTCACAAATTTAGATTCAACCATCCTGCTGAAGCTGCCCTTTTAAGGCAGAGGCGTTCAGTAAGTTTAGAGAGCGTTCTAATTTTCTTTCCCAATTGCTAAATATTTAAACGTTGTATGTTGTTAGCAGTAAAGTTGAATGCTTTTAAAAGGCATTGAAAAGAAAAAGAAAAGGCCATGATATGTGATTGAGAATTCACACAATCTTTTATCATGGTTCTTCATTGGTCTTTCCACCCAGTCATATTTGTTGGCTAGTTACACTCTCCTTGAAGATATAGCCTTCATATTGCTCTCACCATTGTCATTAAAATACTTCTATAGTTTTCTGGTACTGAAGGAAATATATGTGGCATCATGTCAATCCTGCTCGCTCTTCCTTCCTTCCTTCCTTCCTTCCTTCCTTCCTTCCTTCCTTCTTTTCTTTCTTTCTTTCTTTCTTTCTGATATAGCACTGGCATATTACACACTTATTCTGGCAACCCATGTGCCAGAGATTGAGAAGAAAACATTCAGGACATGATCTGTCATTACTGCAAAATTTGATTCATGTCTAAACCTACAGTATAAAAATGAAATTAAATCTATATTTAAGCTATTCAGATACTGGGCTCCAGAAAATAAGGGATATTGTACAATAGAACTCAGCAAAAATGAAGAATGCAAGTAGTTTAACGCTTCTATGATTTTTATTTTCTTCCACATTGTTTGTTTTTAACAGATCTGTGAAACTTCCTCTGTCGTGAATTTCAGATCTCTTGAATGGCTAGATCTGGATGGAGATTGTTCTTCCCTTTCATGTAGCTTTTATCCAGGTGAAGCAGAAAGGTAGGTTAAAAAGGGTTGAACTGAACAAAAGATGCCATTTTTCTGTATTTTTTTCCTTTTACAATGCTATGATTAATTTCTTTTGCAATGTGAATGAGCCAGTATTAGAATTCCTTCCTTCCCTGTTCTATGGTAGTGAATTAACCAAACATTTTATTTATTTTAATTTTATTTTAGTGTTTATGGAAATAATATTTTCTTTTGTTTTGAGAGAAATTTAAAGTGTGTGAGGAAGTGGAGCATATCTACTAGAATTATGCCAATGGGAAATAAAGTAATTAAGTATTACAGTTATATAGAGCAGCACGGTGGCCTAAAGGTGAAGACGCTCACCTCCCACTCAGAAGGTTGAGAGTTCAATCCTAGAGAGACCGATGTTTCTCTATCAGGGCACAAAGAGAAAATACCTGCTGAGAACTCTACACAGGCGTCAGGAAGGGCATCTGTCCAGTAAATGCTCTGCTACACTCAATCACCCTTACCCCACCCTGAAGCAAGGGATTACGGGGCCGTAAAAAAAAGGATTACAGTTATGTGCAGTGCAAATGTATTGTTTGTTTTCACAGTATACATTCTATAGTTGATATTAATGAGAATCTTCTAAAACGTGTCTGTCTAGGAAGCTAATTTGGCCTATATAATGAGTTGATTGGGTCATGATGTGCTGAAGATTGCAAACTAGGAGCCTGTGTATTTTGTGTATCTATGAATTATACAGTTAAAAACAGCATAGGGCCATTATCTGCTTTCTGAATAGCATTATGCATAATGTACTAATTTATCGTAAGAGTAAGAATTTCACATTTATAGAACTGAATTCATGCATACTCATCACCTAACAGATTTTATGGTCTCCCAACTTTGCAATTATTAGAGATGCTGAAATGAAAGATCAGAACAGATTAAAACCCAGTGGTTTGAATAAACTTGGCGTTTATTAGTTAATTAGATTAGTATTCTGCCTTAAATCTTTTTCTCTTCACAAAAAAAAGTGGTGTGAGATAAGCTGGACTACTAGATGGCCTAAAGTCATCTAGTAAACTGAGGGTAGACTGGAACTTAATTCCCCCCACCCTCAACTTCTTGCCCTAATTAATACCTTGAGTAATTACTGATACCTCCAACATTGGAGGCTCAGCAATTAAAGACACTGAGCTTGTTGGCTGGAAAACTGACAGCCTGGATTCGAGACCTGATTGCTGTGCCTTTTTACTTGCCCCAGCTTCTCCCCATCAACAGTTGGAAAGCATGCCGATGCATGTAGATAAATAGGCACCACTTTGGTGGGCAGGTAACAGCACTCTGTGTGCCTTGGTGTATAGTCATTGTCAGGGCTGCCTCGGTCCAATTCCTAGGAAAGAAAAATCTTTGGCTCCATAGATTCAGAGAAAAGGTACTTTTACTAGGAGAGAATTGAATGCAGCAAGTTTCAGGCGAGATCTGAGACAAAAGCACTCGAAGCAGCAAATTGAAACAAACTGTAGAGCCCAACTCCCTGGTAGTTAGGCAACTAGAGGACAAGCACCAGCCAGGAGAAAGCCTCTGATTCAAGTGCATCGTCTCTGGTTGCTGCATTACCAAAGCTCAAAGAAATGACCTTGGAGAGATAAGCAAAGGCCAGACCATAGTTGCAAAACTGCAAGGAAAACTTCTCCCCTGACCACCTCCCCCCATTTCCATGGCAGCACGCTGGACAGTCATGCTGGCCACATGATCACAGGGATGTCTTTGGACAACACTAGCTCTCTTGGCTAAGAAAGTGACATGAGCACCACCCCTTAGAGTTGGACACAACTGGACAGGGGAAACCTTTACCTTTACTAGCATTGCAATTTTGAGGAAGATTCTGTAAAAGTTAAGGCTTGTTTCAATTTTGGAACAAGCAAATTTGGAGAGGGGTGTGGGAGTGTCATTTGTGAAGGGCTTAGTAGATCATAATATATTGAGCTCACTGAAAGAGGCATGGTGGAGCTTTGGAAATACAGGTAAGAATTGCCATTAATTTGTGGGGGGAGCCTCTGTAATAAGATCATAGGTTAATGGGGTGCATATAAGGTGATGTTCTATAGACTGTAGATTGCTTACTTCTGATACAGAATAGAATAGAATTCTTTATTGGCCAAGTGTAATTGGACACACAAGGAATTTGTCTTTGGTGCATATGCTCTCTGTACATAAAAAGACAAGATACATTCGTGAAGAATGAAAAGATAGATTACTTAATGATAGTCATAGGGTACAAATAAGTAATCAGGAAACAATATCAATGTAAATTGTAAGGATACAAGCAACAAAGTTACACTCATAAGTGGAAGGAGATGGGTGATAGGAACGATGAGAAGACTAATAGTAATAGTAATGCAGCCTTAGTGAGTAATAGTTTAGAGTGTTTTGGGCCTTCATCAATTATTTTCCTTAATTGAGGCATCTAAAGCAGTTGCTTCTATTGCTATTCATTTATAATTTCATCTTTCATGACTTCTTGCTCATATAAGACAGTCTTGGAATTTGTTACTATAATTGTTCATGAACCATGTCCGTTACTGATCTTCTTATTGAAATATGAGTAATAAGTTTAAAAGGGATTCCACTATTTATTGGAGTATTATCTGCAGTCTGTCTGCAGACATTTAAATTCAAGAGCTTTAATGTGCAAATCCAAAGACATAAATCCACATGTGGAAAGAAAAGCATGAAGAAAGCTATGCAGTTATGTGGGCTAAGCTGATCCTGGCTAGCCAAAAAAGAAGCATGAAATCTGGTTAGTATTTGGATGGAAGACCATTAGAAATGCTTGGGATTGTAAAATAGAGTGGGACAATGCAGTTGTCATAAATACATGTCAGTTGGCAACTGGCATGTATTTATGACAACTGCACTGTCCTTTGGTCATATGATCACCACTAATAACTTTTCCAGCCATCTTTCGATAAGCAGAGTCAATGGGGGAAGCCAGATTTGCTTAAAGACGGCATGATTCACTGCAATGATTTGTTAAAAAACTGTGGCCAAAATGGTGATAAAATAGGCTAAAACTCACTTAACAACTACCTCGCTTTGCAACAGAAATTTGAGACTCAATTGTGATCATAAGTCGAAGACTACCTGTGTTTCAAAATCCTTCCCTGAAGAAGAAAATTGCCTAGCAATTATGGAAAAGTATATAAAGAAGTTTTCTTCATGCTAAAATTGGCAAATTAAAGACTTCCCGTAATGAAACTCCATTCCTTGTGACTATATAGACATGTTCATAAAATTTCCTTGGTAATGTCTGGAATTACTTTTAAACTGCCACTCTATTTTACAATCCCAAGCATTTCTAATGGTCTTCCATCCATATACTAAACCAGATTTCATGCTTCTTTTTGGCTAGCCAGGATCAGCTCAGCCCGCATAACTGCGTAGTTTTCTTCATGCTTTTCTTTCCACATGTGGATTTATGTCTTTGGATTTGCACATTAAAGCTCTTGAATTTAAATGTCTGCAGACAGACTGCAGATAATACTCCAAAAAATATGGAACCCGCTTACAGCAACAAAGCCAGCACTCCACACACACACACCAATATTTAAAGAAAGACGGCAGCTCTGATCACGCTTTGCTCGCACAAGCACAAAGCCGAAGGCACAAGCCTGAAGATGGCAAGTGGGACCTCGTCAAAACGTCGCCAAGGTTCTCTCAATCTTACATGGAAAAAGACCCAAATACGCCAAGACCTCTGTGTGTGTGTGTGTGTGTGTGTTTGTGTATGCTATCTTTATTCAAAGTACTCATATTTCAGATTTAAAGAATCATATTGTCCTTTCATAAACTTCAGCTGGGATAGGTTAGCAGATTTCTAACTGCTCCTGTATCTGCAAAATGTAGGTTTCATTTGTGTGTGTGTGTGTGTAAGTATATATATGTGCACATAAAATTTAGAAAAACTTTATTATGAATATTTGTATACTTTTGAATTTTTATACCACAGTGTAGCCTTCCTGCTCCATTTAACAAATTCTAGAGTTTTATCCTAGCTGCATTATTTCACAAGAGTTAGCTGTAGAATTCCTAACTTAAATTTAATACCTCCTCCAGTATAGTTGTTACCGCTGGATCTTGTGCTTGGTTTATGATGTGGTTTTGGAAACTGACTCTTAATTGGATGGGTAGTTTAGGGAGGAGAGGAATTGAACAGGAATTCAAATTGCCAGATGCACCAATGTGTTGCAACTCAGATTCTAAAGGCTCCAACTGTCCAGCTTTCAATTATTTGGGAGAATGTGTAGCAGATTTATGATCTTTCCATACCGTTATTATTATAATCAAGCATTCAATAAAATCTACAAGAGGAAAAAAGAATTTTCCTGATAATGCTTTTTCTTTAAAGAAGGCTGTGGGTTTAACAGATTTTAGGGAATTTTGTGTGCGTGCTCATGTTGTGTTTTTGTGGCTCAGTATTATTTGACTGCAGCAAAGCCCTTGGTTTCATTGACTCGGCAGATGCTGCCATAGCTACTAAAAACTGCATTATGCTGTAGTAGCCGCCAGATTCTGCATCAGCCTTAAAGGTGTTTGTGAAGGGAGGAAGGAGTTATACAATAGGATTGCAGGAACTGATGACAAAACATCACAGAGAAAATACAATTGTATTGAAGGTTAATTTAGTGTGCTTGCTGTAAAATAGAAACAAGAACCCAGCTGTTTCTACAATCCTGGAAATATTCTCAATAATTAAATAGATATGGTTTTTAAAGGTCAGTTGAATTTTTAAAATTTGCATTGTTACTTTTTCTTAATATAATACCAATGTTGTAATAATGCTGTCATGCTTATTTACTTGAAGAGGAATATGTGTTAATATTCCAGAAAGGCATTCTGTATTCCACATGCTTTAGTTGTTGGATCTGCATTTCTAATTCCAAAAACAGAATACAGTCTTCTCTCTTTCTCTCTCTTTCAGGATTATTTATCTTTTGATCTTATGTTTGAATTTGAAAGCAGTGGAGCTTAAGCAGTAAGGGACATTGGGGGAGGGGGGCTTGAAATGCAGATATATGAGTGTCTGAAAGCATCTAAAATTGTTCCAGTACTTGGATGGCAATGTTTTTTTTAAATCTGTAAAACAGCTGGCTGCTTGATTTAGAGATATGCTTTTAGAATGTAAAATGATTGGTTTATTTAGGATATGCACTTTGCATAGAATATTTGGAAAAAAGGAGTTGTAGATAAACAAAGCTAGAGTTCTAATTAAGGCTACACTATGATTTATTATCTATAAAATATATGTCAATCTAGTTATTGAAATTCATGTTTGTATTTTAAACATCAGAACCAATTGCGGTTTAACAGATATAACCCCAGGCCATAACATTTTTTAGTTCTCTACAGTAGTTTTATATTGTAATAGAGGTTCTAATGTATTCCACAATAACTATTGTCAGGATCACTGTATGAAACTTCCTTATCCACCAGCTTATTGCAATGACCTTTCTGTTCTCAATATGGAGATGACTGTATATTTTTTGGCTTGAATGTGCTGACATCATTGGAACACCTTGCAGCAAAATACTCAGAATTTCCCATATGACAATAAATGTGTACCGCTGCTTTATATCACAATATAACATACAATGTTATGCTTAGGAAAAACTGTCATCTCCTGACAAGGAATGCTTCTTTAAGTCCATAATCCTTTCTATTGTTCTGGTCATAAGCAAAATGTTTTGGTGACTACAAAGAAGATAATTACATAGCCCTTCAGCTTTGTTCATACCCAATATCTGCTTCTAAAGTATTGAGATTTATATAAATATCATAAGCTTCTCATTTAAAGTTACTAAAATCTGTCTTTCATTATTTAGTTTAAGTATATTTTGGATGTGTCTATGTTTCCAATTTTTATGTTTGGAGTGAGAAAGATAAAAAAGAGTTTTGACTAATGTAAAATACTAGAGGACTATAAAAGAAACTGGAGAAAGTATGATTTTGATTCAGGATAATCCACATACATTGATCTGTAAACCTAATAACAATGACTGGGTTTGTACATCACATGAAACACAGCTGGTTAGTCTATTTTAGCCTAGTGTCTTGTATGAATCCAGTTAGTAGCTGTGAACATTTCACAAATTTGATTAGTCCAAGCCTTTACAAGAATTCAGAAATATCAGGTAAAAGATAAACCAGGCAGGACTCTGGGAATATTGTCAGGCATGCTGGCCTCTCCCCAGCTATATTTCAACTACAGATAAATTACTACTTAAGCCTGATCTTCACGTGACACCTTAATCTGTCCGGAAGGGAAGTTTTGTAATATGTTATCGAGGTCACCTGCTTTCAGTATTCAGTATTGTAAGTATCCCTTTAATATTTTAAATGGAGTTTGGGATAAATGTGAACAGAAAAATAGTGTGGAATAAAACAGTAATATATTATCTTTAAAAAAACAGGGTCTTACTGCTTTTAGAAAGTGTTGACTCATCTGTGTTTATAGGCACCTGACAAATAAAAATGAGCTCTTGCAGCAAACAGGCACGGGAGATTTGCTTGCTTGTTTCTTTATTTTTTTCAGGCACAAAGAGCATAATTCAATCTTTTTGTTACTGGACCTTATACTGCCTGTTCTTTATGCTGATCATGTTCAAAACACTAGTAGAAGGTTAAAGACAGAAAAAGCCAGGTGGAATGAGAAAGGGGTTCAGAAACAGAGTGATGATTGAGGGGATGTGCTTGCACAAAAACAAGTGAAGACAATGTGCTTGTGCATAAAGAATTATCCCTTCTCTTTTGTAAAAAAAAAAAAAAAAAAGGAAGTTTTTCAACCCCCAAGGATTTTATCAGTTCACCCATCTTGCCAACAGAATGAAACAGGGAAGAATTCTCCTTCCTCTTCAATCTTCTGAACATCCCCCACAATCTGCTGTGAATTGTCTATCTGTGAATAGGGGCCCAGGGGTTACCCCCCCCAAAAAAAGTGGTCCATGTTGTGAACATTTACTCATATGAAGAAACTACTCATAATGCGTACAGCCATCAGGTGTGATAATTGGAATTACACCTAGTATTTAGCATAGTAATACATTTTACATCTTATGCAAGGTTAGAAGTGCAATTCTCATTAAAGTTGGATTTAACAATAATTATAGTGATGACCAGTTTTTTTCCAATCTTATAAAACTGGGTGAGTGATAAAATACAGTATCATATTTAGATATTTAGATGCCAGCATTGTTAATTCATGAGGTTCTAAATGTAATTAGGTAATAAAATATTTCCTTGGGTTGAACCCAACAGTTAATGAGTTTGAGCCACATACAATGTAGGATTGATTACATGACTGGTGGCAAAGTAGAATAGTGGACGAGATTTATCTTCTGTTTAATGCAATGAGCAAAGAGAATTCTGACCTTACTATGACATCACACATCTGAACTAGTCTCTCTCAGACTCACAAATGCATTTTATCATTTCAGCATATCATCTTTGCTATCCTTCACCAGTATTGAAATCTTTCATCATACAAATAGATGTTTCCATTTTTCCTGATTTAAAAGTTAGTCTGATAGAAAAGGATAGAAACATGTTTCTTTCTTTATTTAAAATATTTTTCAAATTTTCTAGCAATGAACGGAGAGATCTTGCATATGAAGAATGCCAGCCAAAGTTGAAAAACCATGAGATTCTTCAAAGCACGGAAATTCAACATCAGCAACAATATATTGAAGAATTACAGCAACAAATCCTGGATGGGCAGATCAAAGCTGAGCAAGAGCTGGAGCATGATCAGGCAGTAATTGATCAGCAGATCAGAGAAAGTATGACATGCTTAGTTTTTTACCTCTTATTAGAAGACCTCCAAGGTCCCTTCCAACTTTATTATTCTGTAAATATTCTGTAAGTCATTCAGGGAATGATTCAACATGTTTTTGTCCTATAACTGCTATCAGTGAGGAAGTATGGCAATAACAATCAAAAATCCACAGGTACATTCAATCTTGTAGTGTCCTACTGAGCTGTGGTGGTGCAGTGGTTAGACTGCAGTACTGCAAGCTACTTCTGCTGACTGCCGATTGCTAACAGTAAGCAGTTCAAATCTCACCAGTTTCAAGGTTGACTCAGCCTTCCATCCTTCCGGGGTGGATAAAATGGGGACCCAGATTGTTGGGGGCAATAGGCTGACTTTGTAAACCGGTTAGAGAGGGCTGTAAAAGCACTGTGAAGCGATATATAAGTCTAAGTGCTATTGCTATTCAGTCTTATTCTCATTTAAAAAAATATTGATGATCATTGTGTTTTAAATATGCTAGCTTGTACTTCAAAAACCTCAGAACTTTTTCTATTTTTTTTTAAAAACTATTTTTGTCACAAAATAGACAATAGCTTACTTTCACATAATAAACAATTACAGAAAATCTTAAAATCAGAAAAAAAATTAAAACTCCAAAATTGGGTAGCTATTTATGTTAATGTTTCTCACACACCTCCTTTGGTTACAGTTTAAGTAAGTAATTCAGAGCAGTAGCTTTCAGTACCACATCTTTTTCTAGAAGGATATAATAAAAGGTAGGCTCTGGTATATATCTGTTTAATTTGATTTCTTTTACCCTTTACACTGAATTAGGTAAAGCAGTACTGATGCCAGAAATCAGCCTTGCCAACTAGGTGCTATTTGCAATTTAGTTGTTGTTAATAATAACAAGATTAAACACTAATGAGATTGTGTAGAACAGCAAAATTTCAAGGCCCTTGACTTTGTTTCAAAGGCAATATAGGCAACAGATCACAGTTCATGGGATTACAAAAGCTATTTTGTACTGGTTGACTGATTGAATTTATTGCTCATCTCAGCCACATGACTCTAAGCAGCTCACAATACAAAATCCGTAAAAATACAGATACAAAATAATATTATATAGCCAAAGCCCCTAAAAGATGATATCTAATGGGAAAAAAATAATGGCTTCATTACCAGCTTGGTCCCAATGCCTGAGGTTTTCAAGGCTTTCTAAAAAAATTTAATAGGGTTGGGGGCATCTGAATCTCAGGGATACTACTATTGCCTATTTAATTTTTTGAAATGAAATGGGGAAAAAAATCAAATGCATGAAATATAATTCATAAGAAAAAGATTATGAAAACTTAACAGCATATAGTATTTGTTAGCCTTTAAAAGCTGTAGGACTATCTGATATTTTGCCTACAAAAGAATAGCATTGACATTTTCCTGGATAAAAATCAACATAATATGTAATTTAATGTTACATTAATTCCTAAATCAGTCCTGTCTGTTGATAATTAGGAAGATGGTAAAAGCAAGAGCACTTCTTAATTTTTGCATTTTGTTTGTTCCTAGATCGACAGTGGCTCATTGATGAAAAGAAACTTTTGGCTAGCCAGGAGCAGCGGGAGTCTGCTGTGCAGACTGAGGTCAAATCCTACGCTGAAGCTGGAGTTCAGCATGAATCAGAATTGGAGATTGGCCCTTCCTTGGCAGAGCAGAACAAGAAGAAATTAGTGCAGCTAGAACTTTTACGAAAATACTCTTTGAAGAAAGCAGAAAGGCATTTGAGTCAAAAGAAGCTCAAACTGCATTTGGAGAGGATTGTGAAGAAGCAGAAATTGTTAGAAGCAAAGAAAAACCTGGAATGGTTAGAAGCTACTTGCTGGGTCAGCAAAAACAATGTGATATCTCTGCAGTTCTTGAATCAAGATACCAGCATTAAGTCTTCAAACTGCAAACGTCCATGGCCAAGATCAAACCCAGAACCTTTGCAATGCCAAAGGAAGACTTGCTTAAAACCTCAGTCACCACAATCCAGGTAAATAACATTTATACTTAGCTTTTAATGTATGTGTGAGTGCATGTAGAAACTGATGGATGTAAATGCCCTGGCAAGGCATTGACTTCCTCTCTGATTTACGTACTTAGACTTTTCTGGGCTTCCAGAAGGATACAGGGAGGGCATGGAGCTATCTCACACATGTCAGAATGTACCCTACACATCATCCTTTCTTCTTCTGTGGAATCAAAAGGCTAAAACAAATCCCAGATAACATCACAAGACACTACTTCATTCACCTCCTCTAACCTCACCCATGCAGAGTGCATGCCAGAGTGAATTTAAGTAGTTATAGCCTTGAATCGATGTCCCAAGTGGGAAGTTTCACTTTCTTTTTGCCCACTAAAAATGGGCAGATTACCCTAAGAAATGCTGTTGAGGCACATTCCACAAACACAATGAAGTTGCATTTCTACATTCAAGGATAAACTAACCAGTGTCAACATTGGTTCAGTTAGATTAGATTAGATTAGATTGTTTATTTGTATGCCGCCCTTTTCCCTGGGGGGACTCAGGGCAGCTCACAATCCAAAGGAAGGGGGGGAAAACAGACTTTTACATATAAGACAGTACATGATTAAAACGCAACATTCATACCATTCGGGCGGGTTACAGTTCTGTATTCTTGCACAATACTCCTAACATCATAGTCATTTGATTTCCAAGAGCTTATCAGTAAACCAAGAATATTCCCCCCAATTAATGGAAACAAAAAGGCCTCTTGAGGCAACCTCATTTAACATTCTGGCCACCTCTATGTTTCAGAGTTCAACTAGGAGTCAATGGAATCTTCTGCCAGGTTGTTGGAAAATCCATAGGAACTTGGAGAAATCTATCTTGGTCTATCAGGCAAAACCATCCTAATCAGTCCATCTGTGCAGGTGATCAGGAGTGATGAACCTCATCACAGAAAAGGATTAAGTCTAACATCCTCTAATATCAAATCAACAGATTTCAGAAGTGAAATCTGAACAAACTCATGGTTGCCATGTTGGCTGTTAATTCTTGATGCTTCTATACCTTTATAGGGCATGAAGCCTGCAGCATCAAAAGCTGAGGGACCTCTACCACGAGCTCCACAACAAGGTCTGTTAGCTTAGGAAAGTATTCTGCCATGCTTCAATCTGGTGGATTGCCATCTGCCTCAATCAGCAGCAGTCATCCTTGACCCTATAGTGCTTACACATACGTCAAGGACACTTGTATATTCTCTATTAACTGACAGCAGCCACCCCACCTGGGAGTGTTCATGCTGTACCAGAACTTTGTGGCCACTACACACCCTCCCTCTTTCGTTCACCCCCCCCTCCATTCCTGACCGGTCAGCAGTCACCTATGTCCTGCTACATTAGCACTTGCACTCATGGGCTATTTTCGGACCTTCCTCACCCGTCAGAAGCCACTCCAGTCCCAAACCCTTGTGCTACACTTCACATTGCACTTTTTATTACTTGCTGGCTTTCTTACAAGCCACTGGGACTTGCTCAATGAGCTGCAATCCTTGCTTAATGATGGGAAGGGAGCATGCCAAGATTACTGTCACTAAGTAGTGTGATTATTTTATTTTATTTATTAGATTTGTGTGCCACCATTTTGTCTAGATGTGACAACAACCACATTGTTTAGCAGCAGAAATTCTGGTCCCAATGACCATTATTAACCAACGATTCCCTGTACTTTTTTAAAACCCTAAAATCCTTTATATATTTCATTAGAGAGAAAATGTGCCTATCTAGACAAACCTCTGTTGAGACAAGCTCCTGTCAACTCATGTCTGATCTCAGTTAGTGGGAGAATCTAAAGCAGGAAATAGCTAGCTCAACATTAACACAATCTCCCAACCGGTAAATACCATGTTTCTTTGTGCAACATGACATTTCCTGACAGACTTCAAAAGTAATCCTACTTACATATTGCAGTGAAGTACACATAATCCTATCAGTGTAATAAAAATTACAAATGTTAATATGATATGATATTTTTAAAAGCATTTGTTTCTAGCTGTATGATGTCGCTTCAAAGTTTCATAGACTTTGTCTAAATCTTCACCATTAAGTACCTTCATTTTATCTATTTTGTGCCTCCTTCCCCCCATCCCATCTATACTAACAGGAACTCTGATTAGTGAACAGAGATAAAAATGAAAAACAGTTTACAAACTATTAAAAGAAATCTATGAGAACCCCATTAAATCTGAATACCAATTTATCGGACTCACCAACATTAAAGTTCCATTAACCTCCGAGTCCCGATGCCTGGGAGAATAGCCATGTCTTCATGACCTTCTGGAAGGCCAACAAGTATGTCCATTTCTCAATGGGGATGCTGTTCCATGAGACAGATATCATGACAGAGAAAGCAGGTTCCTTAGGACCTCTCAAGTGATGCTGCTGCATTGATGGGACCTGAAGAAAGCTCCTTGGGCTGATCTGGTGGGACAAGCTGTAGGCATCAGGCATTCCCAAGTAACCTGTCGCCATGCCACCAAGGATTTTAAAGGTGACAGCCAGCACTTAAAAGTAGACATTCTTTCAGGCAATGTAAAAGCATGAAATAAATTAAGTTATTTGCATCTGATTAACAAAGGGCAATTTATGGAATGAGAAAAGTTTGTCTAGTGAAAAAAAATCCTCACAGATATTCTGGGACAAATTATGCTTCTATATGAAATATCTCTCCTTTTTATTCTAATTATATAGAATTCTATACCTCAAATGATATAATACAAAGTTGGGGGTGGCATTTTTCAATGTAAAAGCCTAAATTCAACATCAGAAATCCTCCAGACTTCATTAATCAACCCATAATGTGTTAAGATAACCTGGTTAGGCAAGCCTTAGTCATTGGGAGCTTCTAAAATTTCTTACTGGTTCCAATAACTAAAATGAGCCCTTCCCCCGGAGTTATTTTGTTCTCCATACAAATTGTTTGGGAATAAGAATTGAATATAGGAATGAAGATAATGCCACATTATTAATTTAGTGTACATATGTACATATTTTTTTTTGGTTAGACGACAAAGTCGTAGAATAAACGGTTAGCATAGCTCTTCCTGGTTTCTTGTCTCAATCTGCCTAATCACAGAGCACTCTCTTAGTTCCTGTATAAATGTCTGTAGCAGGATAATTGCCTTTCAAATTCATAGCAAAGTATGGGAAACGTATTCTCAAATTGTTGTTGTTGTTTTCTACAGTATTTTCTTGAAGAGAAATCCCTCTCGGATATCTACCTCAGCACATAACTACGCATGCTCCATAATCAATCCACCAAGGAAATATCCGTCTGCAGAATATTTTCCCAGAGCAGTCCAAGAACATTCCAGAAGAAATACTCACGAGGAAAAAGATGGATCTTTCTTAACACAGAAACAGATAATCAAAAAACAGGATATCTATTTCAGAAATAAAGGAGTAGTGGAAAATAACTGTAATAATACAGAAGTCATTTATTTTGATAAACATAAGCAAACAATGGAGAGATCAGATAATAGCTTAAGACCAACCAGATCTAAAGCCCAGAGATCAAAGGCCTGTACAACAGATCATTTTAAGGAAAAGCATGAACCTGAAACAAAGAAGGAAGGGTCTGAAATTAAAGAACTAGAATTAATTCAAGACTTAGAAAATAATGCAGCTCAGGAAGCCAGTAGAAAATTTCAGGCGGATAAAAGAAAAAAGCACCAAAGTTCATTTCCTGGAAATTCTGTTAAGAAACTTAAAAAATCATCAATATATGGTAAACCATTTCTCCAACAACAGATCCAGACCCCAAAGAACTTTAAAAAGGGTTCAGTGGACAAACATTCATTAGAAAAGCACGAATTCTTACCTTCGGCAAGAAGCCTTAATAATCTAAATAGTCATGTATCACTTTGTCATGGAAAAAGAAGATGGCGTAGTGCTGAAGTGCTGAATGATAGAATCTCCAAAACAGTCCATGATCCACTGATCAGCTGGCAAGAAGGTGAGGATGTTGAGTTTTCTGACACAGATAGTAATTATTCTGTGGATTCCCTTTCATGTGCTACTTCAGAAGTCTTGACAGGACAATTGAGTCATCTGAAGGAATCAGCTCAAATAGACACTGTGGAATTAGAAGGTTCAGAAAGTGATGACAGCCAAATGTCACAAGATTCACTTACAGAAAAGGAAAACAATGCCGAAAACCAAGATATGAATGATTCTTCTAAAATACATCCAGAACCTATTAAGGTCTGCAAAGGCGAGCGTGATCAATCTCTCTCACAGTTAACAAGCACATCCACATCAGGCGATCTGACTATCAATGCAAGAAGCTTTTCTCTGGATAGCTTAGGTGATGCTGATGAGGTGTCAGATCTTGCAGAAGAATCTAAACTAGATTCATACGATGAAGTGCCAGCGGAAGTTTTTTGGAAATTGCAAAACCTAAGGTCAGACTGTGTTCTGAGTGATGAACAGAACAAGCTTGAGCTCTGTAGTGAAACTAGTGCATTGAGTCTCAATGCAAGTTCTTTTTACTTAGATGTCAATTCACAGTTTAGTTCTGTTTGTGATCAAACACCGAACAAAATGAAAATAAGTCAGGTCAAGTGGCTCAGCAGATCAAGGGTCTCACACTGACGGTGAAAATCTTCCAGTTTTGACAGATGCTTGGCTGTCCAACAATTTGAAAAATCAAAAGAATAGACCTATAATAACTGTTCCTTCATCTCAAGACCATTCAGAATTTTGGGTTGCTCGGATGTACCCTGCTAATAAATCGAGCTACTTGATCAAAAGGGATGATGTAAGACAATCAGCTGCTGAATTATCTTGTTACTTGCTATAACAAACCCCGTCAGATTTATCATGAGCCAAATAAGATTGAAATGCTAATTTCATCTACAGCACCATCAGTACCTTTACCAGAAACAAGGAAACATCTTGAAGTTGAAGCTGCAGAAGACACATCATTGTTTTCTTTTTCAAGCAAAAATACATCATTTGGTCATATTTCCACATTTCCTACAAAACCGTGTTACAGTGAGGCTGCCTCTTTATCCACATCTAATTGTCAACAGCCACATGGTTTATCTGAAGCAGGATCCACCTGTGAATGGAAGGAAACATCCAGCTGTTTGAAACCAGTCCTAGAGTCTGTTTCTTCACCTTATTCAGAGATTTCCCGAGATCAAGATTTTAAAAACAATCTCTTAACATCTGTCCCAAATGCTCCTATTTTACAGAAAGAAGAAATTTATATAAATACTAATTTTAAAGAATGTCTTTTTAGGACAATTGAAAAGGGAGATGCCAATTCTGATTCAGATAGTAACATAAGAGACTCAAAAACAGTTGAGTTAAACCACATAGGTAAAGTGGCCCTTCACTCCAGTGACCAGTTTGCAACATTAATGCAGATCCCTGAAGCTGAAAAAGACAGTATGCAAGAGAGCAGGGATGTTCTGAGAGAATCTGCTTTAGAGGTTCCCTCATTTAGAGAAGTGAAAGAAGTACCTCGAGCTGAAGGATGGGATTCAGAAAATAAATCTGAATTGCAGACAAAAGGTTTAATGAATGGTTCCTCTTCAAGCTTAAAAGTTGATTATTCTGGAAAAAATGTAAGTCAGAAAGCTTTCCCAACTTTGAATGCTGGGAATATGATGGAGAAGAGCAGCGAGAGGGACAAATGCGACCTGAATCCTGCTTCCAAGCCAGGAACACCTTTATCTGTGGATTTTGCGATGGAGAAATCAGTGCACTTCAATGTAGAGGGACGTGAGAAAAAAACTAATACTTCACTTGATTGTTCTTGTGAAACAAGTGAAAAATTCCCTCCACAGTTCAACTCAGATATGTGTTATGAAAACATACCTAGAATTAAGGATGTTTGTCAGATGAGTACTTCTTTTATGGAAAATAATAGCAATCCTCCAGATCAGAAACACCCAGAAGTAGCTAATCGTCTTGTGTGTAACTCCATTCACTCTGGAAAAAACACAAGTTGTTGCACACCTGCAGTAGGAGAGCAAAAAGAAACTCCAGATTTGCATTATTCATTTAATAAAAACAATTGCTTGGGAGCAGGACTGCATTCTGGTCTATCCAGAAATAACACCGGAAATGACTCTAGAGGAACTTTGAGAGAAGACGGACTTTTACCAGTCACAGCTTCTCAAAACTTCTGCCTGTATATCAATGAAACGTCCAACAATCCAAAAGACTCTGTTGAGAGAAAAATCCATTGGAGGTCAGAGGGAAACCAGGCTGAATACAATAATACAATCATAAACTCTGAAGAACTCAATAAGCTAGTAATTAGTATCAAAGAGCTGGAATGTGACATGTTAGAAATGAAACTTAATCAAAATAAACGTTTACATGGTTACTGTACACTTGAAGCATTAGAAAGCAGACGAAACTCTGAAGCCTCTAATTTGATTCAGAGACCCAAGAGTGATCATGAGAAATGTTGCCCAAACCAATCTGTAATTGGAGCAGTAGACGATGAAGAGAAGATCCAGCTCACTGATTCTAGTGAAGATCTGGGTGCATCAGAGCTAACAATGAAGGGTGAGAGTAACATCTGCATACCCACTATTAATCATCATAGAATCCAAGAAAAAGGAAAACAAAATATTTTTCCTGATGCTATAAACGAAAGCTGTCAAAGCACAGAAGAGTTTTCTGACACATTTGACCAACTAGTTAAAATGATATTGGTACAGAAAATATCCATGGCTCTGAGCCATTCGTGACTGCAGAAACCATGAAACATAGGCAAGATATAATTTAAGCTACAGTGCAGATAAAAATATGTATCATAATAATGAGATCTTTTCAAAAGAAATCTTAACAGAATATCCTAATGCTATTCAGGAAGATAAAGTTGATAGGGAAATAAACTATTCTGAAGGAGTAGATAAAGAACAAAGAGAGGCAAGAAAAAATGAGGAATGTGCAAATTCAAAATTAACTGGATTACAACTTGCTGAAAATACCATTTTGCTGCAAGAAAATCAGACTCTGTGTTTTACTGATTGTGGTAAGAGAACAAAATATGATCCTGCTGAAATACCAGAAATATACTTCACTGCTTCTAAATTGGAAGAACAAGATGATGAACTTGATTTACCAGACATGTGTATTAATAGTATTGAAACACACAATGAGAAAGGATCAGCAAATCTTTGGAATCATGTGAGTGAAATACTGAAGGACAATAATGATAGTGCTAATTTAGGGGATAATAAAGGTGTCACTGAATGGTATGGAATTAAAAAAGATCTCAAACAAGTTGAAAGCATTAACGCACCTCAATCTTCCACAGATTATTCTCAGACTTCTATTTCAGAACACTGTGATAAGTTTGTTGGAAACAGTCTTGATGCTTATAAATCTATACCAAGGTGCTACCTTCCTAAGGAAAATGAGCCAGTGCATTTGATAAGCCCAGGACAAGTATGTATACCTGAGGTTCAGTCTCAAACCATCAAGGCACAAACCATGCATACTTTCAAAGCAGAAAAGGAAAGGGGGTGTTTTAAAGAAAATAATAGAAATCCAGAACAGGATATCTTCCAAGATCAAGTTTTACCAGGAAACATAGGCAGTTACTGCTATTCAGATAGTGAGGCATCTTTAAATGAAGTATCAAAACAAAAAGAATTGCTACCTCACATCTTTTCAAGGAATGATGCCAATACTGTTGATAACTTGATGCCAGTTAGCCAAAGAGATGCACCACAAAATATAAATCAAGATTATGATTTAACTTCAGTCACTGTTAAAGGATTTTCCCATGGTCCCACACAAAGTCTTCTGTTACAAACAGAAATTACATATGGAGAAAATAGGAACATTGATACTAATACAACAAATGATCTTACACTGCCATTGAGCAATAATGTCTGCAATGAAGTACTTCAGTATTATGATACAGAAATAAAGAGTAATGGGAAAGCTGGAAGACTATCTTCTGTTGACAAAGAGGAAATAGCTAAATCTGTAGATGATTTAATGTTAAATAAAACTTTAAATTATTCTGTGTCTGAGCAAAGTCCTAATAAGCAAGGCACATATTCCAAATTTATGGAAAGCCATAAATCATTGGATTATGCTTCTGTTGACAACACACAAAGCAATGTTTTCCCTCACGAAAGGTTGGACTCTTCTATAAATCACAATGTTGGTAACTTTCATGAAGAGTCTGAACAGTTGTTGAATTCATTCAACATACCTCCTAAAGAAAGTGCTACATTGGGCTCAATAATTACTGAAAAAAATGACTTCACTTCAGTATTCAGAGGTGAGTTAGAAGAAACGACATATTCTTTTCAAGATTGTTTTGAGAATAGTGTCAGCCAGAAAGAGGTAGACTCATCAGTGCAATATAATCAGGAAAATAAATGCCTTATTTCCACATGCGTTGAAAATGAATGCAAAGCCAATGTTGAAAAATGTAATGAATTCCGGGGATGTCAAACAGAAACCACAGAAAGTCTTGCATGCAGAATGTCTCATGATTTCTCTATAGAAAATAACACTGTAGCATCCTCTGAAGTTGGTGAAACTCTTTTAGGAAATTCTGACAAATTCATATGGGAAAATACTCATTGTATGAAAGACTATAGTTCTGGATGTAATATGAATACATGTATGTCTGGCTACTCTGCCAGACACTTGAATACACTAGCTACAGATGATCTTTATTTTAAAGAGAGTAAAGTGTCTGATTGTCCGGTATCAAGTGCAGAGGATTATGCTTTATGTCAACAAGATAGCAAAATTGATGGGCGTGGTGATTGTATTGAAGAGATCTATGAAAATAAAAAACAAGATCAAAATGATTTCCCTGAATGTGTGTGCGACCAAGAAAATGCCTCTTTACAATCTGACATTTACACAACTAGAACAGAAACAAAATTACCAGAAAAAAACTTGCTTACTCCTCAACATGTTAATGAAAGGAGCAGCCATGAAACAGCACCTCCTAAATGTTCTGTGGAAGATTTTTCAGCTTGCATTTTATTTAAAGATGCCAACCCGCCAAAGTCCCAAGGGTGTTCCTCATGTTCTACATGTAGTTCATCTACCAACTCACAGCACAATTCTTTGACTTCCAGTTTGTCAGCTACATTTCAACTCCAAGAAAATAACTCGATTGGTCACCAGGATTTGCCAGATAGTTGTTTCTCATCTTCAGAAACATCTCTTAAAAGCAACACAAGTCTCAATGAGACTCTGATACCTGCTGCTTTAAACCCAGGTCCCTTAAACTGTCCCTCACTTACTGCCAGCCAATGTGAAGATTCTGAAATCCTTAACCCGCCATTGCGTACTTCGGAAACAATTATTTTTTATGCAGAAGGAAATGAATGTCTCCCGTTATCTAGCTGTCAAAGAAACTCTATTTTAGATTGCAGTGGAATACATAATTTTAAGTCTGAGAAAAAATGCCATGAAGTAACTGATTGTCCTGAACCCCCGAATAATATTTTACCACAAAAAGAATGCTTGAAAGATAGTGACAAAACTTTATACCGCAATTTAAATGCAAACCTTGGTTACAAAGAGAGCAGAGTACACTATATTAAATAGCAGCGTGGATTGCAATAAATGTTTCTACTACAGAAATAGGTAACTCTCAAACAACTGCATGTAAGATGATGAAGGCTGAGAGAGAAATTTTGATATCAGACGAACTGAACAATTCAAGGAAACACGATAGAATTCCTCCAGTATTTCTCATAAATGACTGTTTAACTTTGCAAGAAGAGCATGCACCGGCCGTACAGAAGAATAAAAATAACATTTACACTTCACAGAATGCAAAGAGAATGAAAAAAGATACACAGTGGCCAGATTTGCAGAGTCATAGCTTATCAGCACCAGTGATTGCTACTTCTGTTGTCGAATGTGCTTCAGAAACGTCCGAAGAAGACATGTCTGTGCATCCAGCTTCTAAGTCATTACAAGAATTAAATATGAGCATTGAGCCGCCCTCTCCAACTGAGGTTGACCTGTGCAGTACTAAAAGCTTATCAAAATTGAAAACAGAGAATGTCCCAAGTAATTTTAAACCCAGGTTTCAAAAAAAATCTATTGTAGCCCAAGGAGACTATAAAGAACAATCTCAAGATGTTCCTTCTTCAGATTCACCTCCAGTTTCTTGCCTAAAAGCTGTCGCTTACTCTATTGATAATCTTACAGATATAGAAGCAAACAAATGCTCGAGTAGCATTACCCCACTGCATGATTATATAAACAAAAATAAAGAACCGAGATATCAATTGGAGGCAACAAATGAACTAGATAAAGATAATAATGATTCAATGCACTTTAATTCGAGTGATATAAACCCTTACATACACCCATGGCAGCAAGATGAATGTTGCAAGATGGGTTGGAAACAATATGTATTTGGAAGTGCAAGTGATGTTTCCGGCAATCCTCCTCCACTGAGCTTGGATAATCAAACTGTTATAAGATGTTCCAGTGTGGATAATGGTTTGAACTCTCAAAATTCTCCATTCCATTCTCATCTCAGTTCATATGCTATTGCAAGAATGTTGTCCAGCACCCTTAGTAGTACCGAAGATCTCCAAAGGTGGGAAGTTGCAAGAGAAAGTTTCGATTCTACGCATTCTGATGGAAATGACAAACGTGATACAAATATTTCTCAGGATGAACTTGAAAACACACCAGAAAATTGCATTTCCAGTTGTGAAAATGTTCTTCCAGATATGAGATGCACTCAACAATCTGAAAATACTTCCACACCAGTTGATGAAATTGTTCTATTCTACCCCACTAAAACAAATTTACCATATAATAAACAGCAAGAAATAGTTATTTGTGATCGGGAAACACAGACAGAAGCTCCAGCAAAGCATAAGAGACAGAAGAGACATCGCAGAAGCTATACAGACCTACCTGCAAGAAAACCTGAGCCAAGCAACAGTTCATTCCAAGAACCTTCTTCTTGGTCAAGCGTGCAGAACATTTCCATGCATCTTTCACAGCTTCTTCACAACACCTCTGAGCTGCTTGGAAATTTGTCCTTTCAAAAAATAAAGGACGACAAACCAAATTACCATAAAGCAGTTGAACAGAGAACAAGCTTTGGCATGTTTGATCGCCATACTCAAACAACCGAAGACATAGGCATTCAAACTGATATTTTAGGACATCCTCGAAATACAATTGAGGACAGACAAATTGATGCTAATGTGAAAACCGAGCTAGTGAAATCTCAAGAAGTAAATGTTATTGTGAAGCTAGTACATCCAGATACTATAAGTCTACCTAAGGAAAGAATATCAAAAACCAAAGGAAAGAAATTGCTGAGTATGCCTGACATAAGAAGTCATGATGTTGATACTCAAGAACATTATTATATGCCTCAATCTATTTTAGGTATGCATTCCAGTTCTTCTTCAGAAGTGCCTAAAACACCATTAACTATTTCATCAACACCTGCTTTCAATAGTCCCCAAAGTATATCCAACTGCACCCCCATTATATAATTCTAGACGTAAGTCTTCAGCTTCTGCTGTTAGTAGTCCTGCTTCTTGTAGCTCTCTGTCTCCCAACTGTTACTTTCAAGATGATAATCCTATTGATAAAACTGGCATTTCAGAAAGAAGGCAACTGTATGCGAAAAACAACTTGCTAGTTGACAGAGCTTCTTCCCCTATTTTGATACTAAGTGCAAGTCCAATCAACCAGCAAACTACATCAGAGATTTCAACTAGTTTTTCCAAAGCATCATCTGGAAAGAGGTGAAAAGTACTGATAATTCAGGAACTGATTTTAAGAAAAGGATTCAGATCTACAGTATACTAGGTGTTTCTGGGAATCATGTCCTTGATACTTGTTCACATGCTGAGATAGACAGTGAGTCTACCACACCTAGAGAGAGCAAGGATGTTCATAAAAGATCTGGAAATGGCTCGGATAAAAACATGACCAAAGTGCTTTCCAAAAAAGGTACTTCAAAAACAAAGCAAAGATTGACCATTGACACACATACTGCAGTTCACAGTGAAAGACTTTATCACTCAAGCAGTAGTTTAGAACTTTCTAGCCATGGGGAATATATAATTGATGATCATGGAGAAACCCTTCCCACAGAACATTCATTTCATCACACACGAGCCATGAGAAGGGCAAGAAACATCTCGGGAGAAATTAAAGTGGAAACTCCATTAGAAATTCAGAATGTTCACCATCTAAGAGGTCTTTACCAAAATCGTTAAATGAGCTTCATACCCTCTTCTTGTGTAAAATCTGAAAGAAACCCATGAATGTGTTCTTGATTCTTCTCAACCATGCCCCCATATCTGGAGAAGAATGAGAAGGGTGGTTCTTTACTCAGGTCAGAAATGAGTGACATGCAAGACGATAATGATGTTGATGAAGAGGATGATGATGATGATGACGATGATACAAAAACAGGATCTGATATTGATAGTATGTGTAATACTGAAATCTTGCTAAATGGAAACACTTCGTTAGTAAAGGCCCACAGACATCGAAGTTACAGTCTTCGTGACCTGCCCATGCACAATAAATTCAGCAATTGGTGTGGTGTGAAGGGGCTCCTCACTCTCCTTAACTAGCCTGACATTGAGTGCTAGCGATATCCACAGCCAGACAGAAGGGAAATCGGTTAACAGAAGAACCACTGAAATAGAAGAGAGATTTCTACTTAGCGAAAGGAGAGACAGAGAGATTGAGAGACTAAGAAGAGAGCGTGCCCAGGTTATGGCTGGAATACATTTAGATATGAGTCAGCAACCTCTTACTGTGAACTCACGGAAGCAAAGCTAACCTATGGGATTGGTGAACCGATGCACAACTCAGGATTCTTCAGAATATAGTTGGTGAGGAATTGACAGCAGGTGCCCACAAAGCAGCAGCTTTACGAAAGGTAACTATTTTCTCAACATACAGATTGGCTAAATACAGCAGGAGTTTGACATTCAGGTAGTCCCCGACTAACGAGCACAATTGTGCTAAAATTTCTTTGCTAAGCAAAACAGTTGTTAAAGGAGTTTTTGCCCCATTGTATGACCTTTCTTGACATGGTTGTCAATCACTACAGTTTGTTAAATTAGTAACTCCGTCGGTTACGTGAATCTGGCTTACCCATTGACTCTGCTTGTCAAAAGTTGCAAAAGGTGAACCATGATCTTGGAACACTGCGGTTGTCATAAGTCTAAGTCAGTTTCCAAGTGTCTGGATTTTAATCATATGACCATGGGGATCATGGAATAGTTGTAAATGTGAACAGCAGTCATAGATCATTTTTTTCAATGCTGTTTCAACTTTGAACAGTCACTAAACAAATAGTTGTAGTCAAGGACTACCTGTACCACCACCAACAGAAGAAAAAATAGAATATTGCAGAACAGAAGTAGGTATTTGGAAAGTTGAGCAGCTGCTATTAATCGTATCTTCCAAGAGCCTTCCCTCTGGTAATGTGTAATGAGTTTTTCCCAGAATCATAAATCAGGAGGAGTACTGACAGCTGCTATTAAAAGGCACAAGCTTTTGTGAACTTAATACATTTATGTTATCAATTTCTTACTGACAACCAATGATAGGGGAAGAGAGAAGAGAGAAGGAAAGGAGAGGAGGAAAACCCGAAGTATAATATTATCGGAACATGTTCAAATATTATTCAGTATTAGCGCAGTAACCTCTAACCTAGTAGTTAGAGTAAAACAGTGGGAGGGAATTCTGTGTTATCCTTCTGTCTGGTAAATTAGGGATTATATATTATAGCAACACTGGAAAGATTATAGCTATAAAACACTTCAGCAAAGGGCAGCCCAAGGAATCCAAAACTAGAAATAATGTGTATTAAACATAGCAAGTTTATTTCAAATTTAGGTTCCACCTGCATATTAGACAAGGTTATATTCCTTCCATCTGATATGTTATCTTCTCGCTTCTATCAATCTTGTAAAAATTTTAAAGTTTAAAAAAATACAACTTATTTTATTTTTAAGTATCCCTTTCCCCCCCATTTTCAAATAGGCACAAGAAATCAATTGAAATTTTAAGGAAACAGAGAGAAGAGAGACTTCAGTGCTTCAGAAGGAGTCGCAGTCTTAGTCCACAAAAGCATCTGAATTTTTTGCAAACCCTGGACAGTAACCAGAGAGAAATAGATCTGCCCAGCCGACGCCGTGAATACCTCCAACAGTTGAGACGGGATGTTGTAGAAAATACAAGGTAGGGTGGCCCGGGCCATTTAGAAAGAGGTTGGTGTGGACAGGCGGGTACAGATGAGTGGGCACAAGGTGGGCACAGTTGGGTGAGCATGACCAGGTCAGCATGGATGGGTGTTATTGGGTCAGCGTGGATGACTTGGCATGGATGACTCGATGGCACAGACAGGTGGGCATAGGTTGGCACAGCTGATTGAGCAAAATCAGACTGGCACAGAAACAAGCCACCCTGGCCAACTAGACATCGGGACAGTTTGGTGCCCCATTAGGAGAAACATCAGCCCCTAATGTGCTGGTCGACAGGAATGTGGGGAGGGAACAACTCATGGTGAGGGGAAACTTTGTCGCAGGACAATTCAGACAGTTGAATTGCCATTGAAGATACACTTCCCCTCCCACCAGAAGAAAGATTGTTCCAGTCCAGGCCCAAGGCATGGTGAAGCTACGGAGCTCATAATTAGGGCTGGCTTCCCTGGCAGGTGTCTTTCCACTTCCCAGGATGGGAAGTGCAGGATGGCGAGCACTTGGACTGCATACCATGACAAGCCTCTGTCCACATCCAGATTGTAGCCCTGCCACTGCCATTCTAGGAATGACTGCCCAGGACGATGACATGGCTGCCTGCAGCTTCCCAACCATCAGTAAAATGGTCTTCATCCTGCAATGATGATTATCAGTTTAGGCTGATAATAGTTCCTGCTTTAATTCTTTCCTACATTCAGAATTAATTCTCATTCTAACATTTCCTATTCCTAACCAACAGAATTATTCTTTATTTGTAAAAGCATTCAGAGTGTCATAAAAACTTACAATGTGACTTACAAATCAATACACAGAATACCATAATGACATTTTTAAGGGTTCAGGAACCAAAAATCAGGATCCGGTATCCTTCAGAAATTGAACAGCTGCTTCGAGAATATCAGAAAGCACAAGAAGAAACTAAAACTGAAATTGCACGAGCGAGGGACAAGCTCCGGGAAAGAGCTGAGCAAGAAAAGAAGCGCATTCGAGAACAAATATATGCTCAGCTGCAGAAGGCAAGTGTTAAAATTATTTCAGCCAGTTTTCACAGTTCGTGTTAATTTAAAGCTGCATCTTATGATCTGGGCATGCCTGAAGATACATCATGTGCCAACTTTTTGGGACATTATGTGATAGAATCCTTTGTAGCTGAATGTGTGAAATATAATTCTTTGCAAGACACTCTAAAGATAGTCACATCTGTCCTAATTTATGTTCTAAGTTCGAGGTAGCTCCACTACTAGAAAAAATTGAAAGAAGAGGAAAGAATGCACCAAATCTAACCCAAATGGGGTGTGTAAATCCTTAAAAATTTCTTGAAGATTTCAATTACTAAACATTTGCATCCAGGTATGATTCTTAGGTCACTCATTTTATAAAACAATACCATTTAGAAGACATTATCATTCACCTGTTTTGTTTATTTTCTGAACAAAAACTACAAGCAGAACAAATGAAGTAGTGAATATTAAAAGGAAAAAGATATAAAATCAATGACTACTTGAAATAGTATGAGCAAGCTTTAACAAGTCTGTTTTACAGCATTTCTGAATATTGATGTATTTATTATAGGAAGAAATTAAGCTGAAGACTCTTATAAGCACAAGCACTTTACACACAGATTCCACCCTTAGTTTGTCTTCAGGACCAACTTCTGGATACAACAGTAGTAACACAGCTACTTATTCCACTAGTATTCTTAGCAAACAAGGAGCCCAGGTAATTGTAATTTCTCTTCTTCAAAATAATTAAAATAAGGGAATTATTATGGAATAAGATATTATTTAATGTCATACGTTTGATTTAGCCTGGTCATAAGCTTAGTTGGATGAGATAAATAATATTGTGTATTGAGCAGGTAATTGACATTATGGTGATAAAACATTCATATCATTCTCTATCAATGATTTCTATTAGGTTCAAGCATATTTCTCTTCTCCTGTTACTTTCAACCAATAGAAATCTCCATGATTCTAAATTCATGCTGTCATCCATCAACACCCAACATCAGAGCAAAGCTCACAGTCTGTTTGATTGGGGTAGCATAAATGCTCAATAAAACAAAATTAATAAATAATCACATATTACTTTCTTCTCCCCACCCTCCCCCATATATTAGCTTTGTGCCAAAGATGTGGAACATTCATCAGAAGATGCAAGAGGACGCTCAGCTATTAGTAACCATCACCTTTGCATACTCAAACAAGCGCAAAAGGGAACTGCTAGTGGTAAGGGGCTGGATAAATCATTTAATGATGAGTTCTGTATCATATGTTCAGGATGTTCCACGTATTAAAAAAAAATACTACTGTATACTAAAAGAGAATATATGTTGGTCTAGATCAGTGATAGCTAACCTTTTTGTTATCATGTGCTGAAAGTGCCCCCCCGCCCACCGTGCATGCACCACGCCCCCGTTCATGCACCCTACCTCCTGTGCATACGCCCCACTCACCCATTTTTGGTTTCCAGATTAGTGCAGGAGGGCTTTCCAGGCCCAAAATGGGGCAGGGGGGGGCTGGTGTGGTGCCCCCATGCCCCATTTTGGGTCTGGAAGGCCACTTGCACCAACCTGGAAGCCAAAACGGGGTGCTGGGGGCCCCAGTGAATGCACCCTGCCACTGCGCATGCGTGTGTGCATCCCCTGCATGCACCCCCCTCTGCACATGTGCAGCAAAGACCCGAAGGCCAGCTGGCCAGTGAGAGTGTGGTGGAGCTGCCATGGTTGGTATGCCCGCAGAGAGGGCTGTGTGTGCCACAGGTTTGCCGTCATGGGTCTAGATTGAACTGTGGAGTCCTTGATGCCCTCTGAGCTTGGTTGTTTGCTTGCAGACATTTCATTGCTTAACTACGTAACATCATAGTGCTAGTGAGTGTGGGGCAGCTCATCTCCCTCTTATATTCACTACACTGATGATGTTATCTGATCAAATAATGAAATATCTGCAAACAAACAGCTAAGGTCAGACAACATCAAGGATTCCACAGTACACTAAAAGAACGGGGTTATTTCAAATGTTCTCAGGAAGTCTCCCATTTTTTTCCAGAGCACATTAAACACCTTTTCTTCATCATTTGCTTGGGAAGATTGTATCCTGTCCAGACTTCTCTGTGGGGAAATAATAATTCATAACTGTACCAAGCTATTAGCTTTTCCCTGTGTGCCGATAGTGAACAAAATGGGAGGGCTGGATAGAATATATTTTCAAATCAACCAATTCCTTCTCACAACTGGTCTTCACATATTGAATATATACTTTCTGCAGCCTTGAGAATTGAGCACAATAAGTTCATCTTAGTTTAATTTTAAAATTGATTTTTAAAAGCTCTAGTTTTTAACGAGTTTTATTAAGAAGGAAGTGGCCAGTTTCTGAAATAGTGGCAACAGAAACTGTTGGCTTTCAATGCTTATTGTAATGTGTGTGGATCACAAATGAAATAAAGTTCTTTTGTGATTGGAAGTCTTTCAGCTCTTCTTCACTAAACTGATCTGAAGAATTTGGATTATGAATGTTCAGGGCGTGTTATTTTCAAACTGTTTTAGAAAACCACCTGTTATGGGAAGCAGAATGTTGTGATCCACTAAAGCAACCTGATTTTAATCATTTGCCCAATTTTGTACGTCCTGTAAATAGGTGGCTCAAGTCAGATCTGTGGTGTAGGCTCCTTATTTATCTCATCTGTTACAGAGACTTTTCCTGTGACTTCTTCATCTGTGGAGAAGTGCAGCCTTAGGTACCCTCATAGCCTACTTATTTCACCTAGCACCTTTTCAGCTTCTTCAGTGAAAGGATATGAAGATTTGTCCAAACATGTCTTGGCTACTGCTACTGCTGAGGTGAGTAGATAAGCATGTTGAACACAGATGGCTGTCACAAATGTAGTAAGAACAGTCTGGTTTTCTGCTTATCGGGGTGAGGGAGGTAGGCTGTTCCAAAGGAGGGAGATCTTCATCCAGCAAGTTAAATCATGGGGTTTCTGAAGATGGATTTTCCTTGGTGGTAGGACATTCAATAAAATAGATTGGCAGTCTCAACCTGAAGGAGATAGTCATGCAAAAATCTAAGTTTGAACCATGCATTGGGAGCTGTCTGGCAGCCAGTTCAACTCTCATAGTAGCGTCGTTTCATGGGTAACCTCTTTGTGCCTGTAACTGAAGCTTCTGGAAAGTCTTCAAGAGTAATCTCATGCAGACCGATGTGCAGTAATCCAGCCAGAAAATGAGAGGGTTGAAAGGGCTCCTGCACAAAATGTGATCATGCAAAAACCTTCTTGACCACAGCCATCACATGCCATTCAAACAGGAGCTGTGACCTCAAGCACACTTTGTGTGGGGAAGTGCTGCCCCATCCCAAATCAAGCATGGATATCTCTAGATGCATTCACTTATAAATGCATATCCATTCAATCCAGATAGGATTCAACCTCAGCTCAAGTCTGTGTGTTTGTGTTTGTGTATGTGTGTGTTCCAAGCCAGATTCCAAAAGCCTCCAGGGACTAGGTGAGGACATGGATTACCTTTTCTTCCTGGCTCAGGATAGAGCAGTGTTTCTCAACCGTGTCAACTTGAAGATGTCTGGACTTCAACTCTCAGAATTCCCCAGCCAGCATTCGCTGGCTGGGGAATTCTGGGAGTTGAAGTCCAGACATCTTCAAATTGACACGGTTGAGAAACGCTGGGATAGAGATATATAGATAGCCCTCAACCTATAACCACAGTTGGGACAAGAATTTTGGTCATAAGTCATGATGGTCATAAGTGCGGGCTCCCAAGTGAACCTGATTTTACAGCTATTTTTACAGTGATTGTTAAGTGAATCAGGAAGTCATAAATCCATTCACCCAAATGGGCATCTTTTTCAACAGAACCCAGCTAAAAAGACATGGTAGTCACATGACTGCGGAATACTGTAACCAGCTAGTAAATGTGAGCTAGTTACCAAGAGCCTGAATGGTGGGGGAAAGAGCAGCGGCTGAAGATTTTACAATGACTGCAAATGCTTTATGGGCTGTAAAACAGAGTTTCCAAGGCTTTCATAATTTTCAACGGTCTTTAAACGACTGGCCATAAGTCAAGGAATACCTGTGTAGTTGAATATTATCTGCGTATTGATGAATCCTATCCCATGCTGGGTGGATTCATGTAGATGTTAAACAGTAAGAAAAGAAAAGGGCGGAGCCCTGTGGCATAAAAGATTGTCCAAGGCTTGACTTCTCCCCATCAACATCTGCCTATCAAGGAGGAGAACTACCAAAGAACAGTAGCCCAACTCTCATAATAATTCCAGAGAGACAATATGGTCATTGCAACCTCATAAGAAATCCAACATAACTTATATAATAAAAAATCTATATGAGTAAAACAGCACAAATAGCCCTAAAAAAGAATATATATTGAACTGGGATCCTTGGTGCTCTTTAAGCTTAGTTGTTCGCTCGAAGATATTTTATTACCTAACTAGGTAATATTATTGATGCTGGTGAGTATGAAATTTACTCTCTATTTAGTTGCTCGCCTCTCAGATGAGACAAGTGACTCTCTTGCCAGGATTGTGCATGTCTAAACTTGTTCCTAAATGTTCTCTTTAAGAACTGTGAATCAAAAAATATCTCAAAACAGAATATAAACTGTTTTGGAGCCCTTCTGTTTTGTTATTACCACATCAAGATGTAACACTACACCAGCGTTGGCGAACCTTTTTGACACAGAGTGCTGAAATGGGAGCGGACGCGTGCACAGGGGAACACTGGAAACCGGAAGAGCAGCTGGTCAGCGCGCATGTAGGAGCAGCTGGCTGGTGTGCATCGGAAACCGGAAGAGCAACGGGCGACAGCTAGCATGCCCGGAGAGATGGCTCTGCGTGCCACTTCCGGCACGCGTGCCATAGGTTCGCCAACATGGCGCTACACTATTTGCAAAAGGAACACAACACTAAATAAATAAACAAAAAACAAAAAAAACTATTACAGATGAACCCTTCCAATTACAAAGAAGAGCCTGTTAATAGTTTCCAGGACCCCTTTCATATAGCAAGAATTATTCCTGGTTCTATTACTCTACAGAATGAAAAGCAGAAGATAGTTTTTGGGTTTTTTTTTTCCCTCCGTAGCCCAACTGCAAAGCATGCTGGACTGTTCCCTTGGGAAAATAAATGTAGCAGAGTAAGGAGAAGATAGAAGTCCTTAATTATGTATTAGATTAGCATTTAAAGGTCATAGGAGAAAAGGAGAAAGGAAATCAGGATTCCAGCCAGCAGTAACAACATGCCCACAGGGACACATGTGGCTGGAATACAGTTGTAGCAAAGATGCAAAGAACAGCTCAGATTAATCCATAATATATTTTAACAAAAAAATTCCAATTTGCCCCTAGCTCCACCTAGTTTTCTCTAGACTATTACATTTATTCTGTATCACCAATCCTTGTCTCAGGATTTGGGTGCATAGACTTTAGCTGGCAAAAGCTGGTGCCTTCTCTGTACAATCTTAGCAGTCAGTTTGCTTTGGTCTTGTCAATTAAGCATGGTCTAGTGCAGCAGTGATGGTAAATCTATGATACATGTGTCAAAGGTGACATGCCATGACATTTTGGGTGACACGGCAATGTTCAGCAACACCAACAAGTATTCCCAAAAACAAGTGCCATTCTTGTAGGATTTTAGGAGGCTATTGAGACCAAGTGATAATGGGGTGTGTTTTCATGCAGCTTGCAAACTCTCTGGAAGTCATGAGGGGCTGTGAGAACAGGGTGTGTGTTTCATGTGGTTTGGGAGACTGCAAACTGTAGAAGAGCATTCTCTATGAAGTCTTCAAAGTTGAATGTCTTGTGCAACCCACAGCAGCTTTGCATAGGTGGCAGGATCAACAGAAAGAGAAGATGAGTGTTGCGTAGCAGATCAGGTCTAGGAAGCAGCCCTTCCCCCAAACCCCACGCATCAGTGCTTTTGATTGATTGCACTGTGGCTTATGGCTGCCGGCATTGGCAGCTAGGTGATTGGTTGGCAGCTAGCTACCCTGGAGAGTAAAAATCCCAGGACGAATCCTCCTGCAGTGAATGGGCAGTGCCGAAGCTTTTGGGATGGAGGGGCAGTGGCCCATTACCAAGGGTGAATCGGTGGGGGCATGTCAGCCGAGGAGAAAAGTCAGAGGAAAATCGGCTGAGGAGGAACGCTGACGGAGGAGGAAGGGCGGCCAATAATAGGAGAAGAAAAGTCTCATTCCGGGCGGATCTTGGGGAGTGCTGTGCCATGGAGGCAATCACATCATTTCCCAAGACCTTGGGGAACAGGATGAGTGATGGCACTAGGGCTGAAAACGAGGCCTGGGCCTTGGTGCTGCTGCTATTCCATGTGACCTTGATGATGGGGAGATAGAAAATTGTATCTCTTTTGCTTGGGAAAAGGGTGATACACCAGCAGAGTCAAGTTAGGCCTTTCCCAAAAGTTGATAACACTAAAGCCAAAAAATTGCCACCATTTGTCTAGCGGGACCCAGGAAGTGAACTTTCTCTGTTGAAACACCTTCTCTCAGGAGCATGCGCAAGCCACCGCCCAGCGATAGTCAGCCAGTGTGACTCATTTTCTTCAAAAAGTAGCAAGGAACACGGGTGGGCCAAATGGCCCATTGTTCCTGTATGGCGGCCGCTGCTCGATACACCCGTACTGCCCAGAACCCACCACTGGTTAGGGTGTCCGGTGATATGGGAGATTGTTTTTTTGCATTTGTTCCCATATGTTTGTGTGTTTGATTTGTGAAGTTGCCCAGAGTCATTTTTGGGCAGCCTAGAAATTGGATGGCTGGATGGTTAAATACTTTCCTCTCAGGAGGGATGATAAAAATAGGCAAAATGAAGCTGTCCCTTCCCCCTTAAAAGACTCACCTGGGGGTATGAAAATCTTCACACTCTTGATTTGTTGCTTAGAGTTTTAACATTCCAGATTTTTAATAGACTTGGCCTGCTATCCTATTTTGTGATTATAGATTACAAAATATATTTTGTGATTATACATTAGTATCTATAATCTAGGGATTTCTTTGCAAGCCAAAGTACTATTTCGCACATCCCACCAACTGGGAGATACATCCACATCAAGGATGTAAGTGATAAGTTTATATATTTCGTTAATCTTTGGTTTATACGGTCACTAATTGAAATAAGGAAAATTAAACCTGGTTCCGATAGGTTGCTGAATACCGCATGAACCTCAGAAAAGAACATAATAAGCTATCTCTAAATTTAAATAAAGCTGAATTTTATATAAAGGGCTGCAACTTCTTAACTATAACATTGCATTTTACTTGCTTTACAGGTTATGGCAGTATGTTCAAATGACTTGAAAAACCTTTACAGTGGGCAGGCAACTGCTGGCTGGAAGTAAGTTTTGGCCATAGATCCCTTCTATTTATAGAGTACTTTTTATGGTATTTTTTGCAGAAAAGCTGCTTTCATGTTACGTTTATTTTTCCATTAGATATCAATGCACAGAGAAGAACGTGTTTGTTTATTATAAAGCCTTCTCATCATCTACAACTAAGCATGGGTTTTTGGGAGCAGGAGTGATCAACCAACCTCTTTCCACGGTATTGTGTATGTTGAAGGATGCTAGTAAGCGACATTTGTATGACAAAACCATTACTACAGCTCAGGTACATAAGAAAATAACCAGCAATATTGAGTTGGGTAAGTACTTTTTACACTACAGTACTTACTATAATTGAAGGGAGCTCATAGTTCTACTTTGTCTGAATTGTTTCATAGCACTGCATAATCCTTCATAGGATTTAGCTAAAAACGAGGAAGTTTTATCCCCTTCCTTTTCTGCTTTGAAAGTATATAGAATCTCCAGAGCTGATTTTAATGTACAAAGTAAGTTTGTAGCATCACTTTCCTCTCATCCCCTCCGCTAAGGCCATATAACTGAAAGTGATGCATGATTTCTGGTGCGTCATAAATTACTCTTGGGTTAATCAAGTCAGGGGATCCTGAGATCTACTTGCCTCTTTCTGCTGCAGACATGGCTCCCTGCTCTGGCGCTTCCCTCACGTTGTTGGACCAGCCAAATTCTGGATAGGTGCTTTCCAAAGCACAAGATAGTAATAGCATTTAGACTTACATACCACTCCATAGTGCTTTAAAATATTCTCCTGAGTGGTTTACAAATTTCAGCATATTGCCTCAACAATCTGGGTCCTCATTTTACTGATCTTGGAAGGATGGATGGTTGAGTCAACATTGCTCAGGATCGAACGCCAGACTGTAGGCAGTTAGTCTGCAATACTGCATTCTAATCACTGCGCCACCACAGTTCCTTGATGGAACTGACCAGAATTGCTTGTTAACACGTGTTCACTGTTCTCACGAGGGAGTGGTAGAAAATAATTATACTTTTTTTTTGCAAGAAAAGAATCTTTTAAAAACATGTTTGCATTGGTAGCTGTCATCTGGAAAGCTGGAAAGATATTTCAGGACATTTATTTTGTTTTATTATTCCACTGTGTTGAATAACACAGTGTAATAATAAATTGTCATTGTTATAGCTTCTGTTGCAGAGGAAGTCTCTAAATAAAGTTGGTGCCAAGTACTTTGAGCTTTTATATCAACTTAGGTTCTGCCTCTTCCCCCTTTGGTTAAATGGATATTGTTCTACTTTCTGGTCTTGCCCTGATTTTTAAGCTATTTATGATTTTATGGGTATTATTTTTAGAGCTTTGCACTGATTTTTAAAAAGAGTGTTTAATTTATTATAGATGCCTGTAATTATATCCTGGTTTAGATTTTAGATTTAGATTTTATTTGTGATTTATAGGCCGCCCTTTTCCCTGAGGGGACTCAGGGCGGCTTACAATTCATGGGAGGGGGAGTGCAAGACAAAACATAAGACAATACGTGAATAAAAAAAATAAAGCAATAAAACACAACTTTCATTCAACATTCGGGTGGGGGCGAATTAGAATCTTATCCCCAGGCCTGACAGGATAGCCAGATCTTAAGGGCTGTGCGGAAGGTCTGTGTGGAAGGTCTGGACGGTGGTGAGGGTACGAATCTCCACGGGGAGATCGTTCCAAAGGGTCGGAGCTGCTACTGAGAAGGCTCTCCTCCGCGTAGTCGCCAGTCGGCACTGACTGGGGGATGGAACTGAAGTATATTAATACTTTTTAGCAGAATCAAAAACAGTAAAATGTTGTACTGTTGTCTTCTAGATGCGTTATGAGGACAAAAAAGCTAGAAGAAGGGGATGGAGGCTAAAAATATTGGATATGGAATTATTAAGTTCAGTTTTCTGTTGGTGTGTCGTTTTCCTCATTTGACTAAATAGCTCAATTTCTTTCTTTTGATTTAATTACAGTATACGTGGTGAGTGAGGATTCCTTTTGTTACCAAAAGCAACCAAGAGATTTCTGCTGCATCTGTGTAGAAGCCAAAGAGGTACATAGATCGCTGCTTGCAATGTGTTTCACTCCCCACTTCCTGTATCTAGAAATAATTCAATTAATTTAACAAAGACAGCTGAACAGTTATTGCACCTATGAGGTTTTCAGTCTCCCTCTCTACATTTAAATAGTTGGACCGAAATTCATTCATTTACTTTCAGTTACTGATTTTTTTAAAAATAACCTCACAAACATTTTCCATGAATTATATATATATTTAATAATAATAATGTTTATATACCATCTGACTCACTATAATGAGAGTGACCTTAGGAGTCAGGAGAAAGCTGCCTCTTTCAGTGGTCTGATAAATGAAATGGGGGCGGGGGGGCAGGGGTGGTATTCACTTACTTTCCCTACTGGTTTGCAAATGTGAGTGTGGCCCCATCTGCGCATGTGGTTGGCCTTCCACGCATGCGCTTTGGCTTGAAAACGTGCCTAAATAGGATGGCATAGAGCTGGGGTGAGTGGGTTGGCCGACCCGTGATTTCCACCCATCTGGAGGGGAGAATACCTGAGAAGTAAAGTAAAGGAGGAGAGAGGTACTTTCAGACTTGCAAAATTCTATTATTGGAACCTTATTAAAATGTACTGTTAGTACTCATGGCTGGTGCTTTTTGCTGAGACTACCTCAAAAGGCTGACTCTACCAGAGACCCTGGGTGGGTCACAAATTAAAACCAATAGAAAAATAATGATAAATACAAAGGAACCAAATGATGGCGAAACCAGGCCGCAGTGAAAAACACGCTTCTCAGAAGGACTTCAGACACCCTTGGGAAAGGCCTAGACAGACAACCAGGTCCTCAATGCTTTTTAAAGCTCTGGTAGAGTCAGGAGTCACCCACATCTTAGGAGAAGCCTCACTGCAGAAACCAGGCCCTTCATTAAAGCAGGCCTATTTCCTCAGGTCCGGATAGATGGCATTTTGTAATTGAAAAAACCCAGAGAGTGCCAGTGCTACCACATCAAGTCAGCCAGGGAGGTACTGTGGGAGATAGGCAGCCTCTCCAAATAACTAAGTCTTAACGCAAGTAGTTCTCGACTTATAACCACAATTGTGACCAGAATTTCCATTGCTAAACAATGGGGACGTAAAGCACGGTATCACCTGATTGCATCACTTAGTGACAGCAATCCTAGCACTCCTCATTGCTGTTGTTAACCAAATTCCACTGGTCGTTAGCCAAGGACCCATCCTAAGCCATTCTGAACTTCCCAGCCCTGAGCCTCAGTACTTTCAAAGTAAAGGATTGCCTTCCCTATATTTCCCCACCCCGTCTCTGCCTTTTTGCCTGCCCTGCATCCTCCCTTGCAGGGTGACAAGCAGCCAGCCCAGCCAAGTTCCAGTTGCTCTCACCACCCTGTACTCCCAGGCCCCAGCTTGCCCTATGCTCCATTTGCCCCAGCTGAGCTTCACTGACTGCCCTGCATGAGGCCATCTTCCCCAAGTCTTGCAAGGAAACTGCTGTGAGCAACCTTGAGAAGAGGGTCTTGTGCAGCCAGCAGCGAGCAAGAAGTTGGCAACAGTCAGCTAGGGTGATAAGGGCTATAAGAGGAATAAAAGGGCCTAGGTGGAGGGAAATAGGTGAAGTCATCCTATGGTTATAAGTACAAGCAGATTGCCCAAATGTTATATTGTTATTAGATGCTACAATGGACATAACGTTTGGGACCAGTTGTAAGTACCTTCATTCATAATTTTATTATGTATCACCAATCCAATAGCCAATCAAGGTTACTACCATGATATCAGAGCAATCTAACAGCCTGTCCTTACGTTGAAAATATTTTGATAAAGGCTGGAAAGCCAGTCTATGGGAAGAGAACTCCACAGCTGCTAGTGGATTTTTATCCTGTAATTCTCCTTTCTTTCGCCTAGGAAAATATGTACATCTTAGCTCTTCAATCTATCTATGAAGAGTCAATGCCTCGCCCATGTAAAGAAATGGTACGAGGAGAGATTTTGCCCAGTGCATGGATATTACAACCTGATACCATGAATGGAAAAGACATCACTAAAGTCATATATATGGCACAGGTAGGTATCCGCAGAGCTAGACAAAAAGTTATTGTAAAATACGGTATATTATTATATGAGGAAGATTGCTTTCTACAACATAGTGACAAAGCAAATAAAAATGCATCTATTAAATTGTGCAAGGAAGTATGACAAGATTTTAAGATTCTTGCTTAGTGGACCTTATAGCAAAGTTATTACTTATACTGATTTGCAGTGTTTTTCCACTAGAGCCGAGGTAGCGCAGTGATTAGGGTGCAGTACTGCAGGCCACTTCAGCTGACTGTTATTTGCGGTTCAGCGGTTCTAATCTCACTGGCTCAAGGTTGACTCAGCCTTCCATCCTTCCGAGGTGGGTGAAATGAGGACCCAGATTGTTGTTGGGGGCAATATGCTGACTCTGTAAACCGCTTAGAGAGGGCTGAAAGCCCTATGAAGCGGTATATAAGTCTAACTGCTATTGCTATTGCTATTGCATTGCTGTTTAAGAAGCACAAAATAAATGTCTTATCTGGGATGCAACCTAGGTTTTATTTTATTTTTATTTTTTTTAATAAACATTTGATGCTGAGAAAAGTACCAGGATCTGAAATGCCTTCCCTCTTAAATGTTATTCTGTGGTGCTAAGTCAAGCCCCCAGAAATATTACTGGCAACAAACAAAGCAGTGAACTTTAGCCAGAATGGTATTGGTCAGATGCCAGGCTTCTGGAGCTTCTATTCAAAAGAGCATAGGTAGATCTGCCCAATTAGATGGCATTATTCAAAAACAACTGGTATTCTTGCTCTGATTGTATATATATCCATAGTGATTAGTAGCATAAATCCAACCCATTTTATTGTCATTTTTGCAGGACAGACTATCTGGCCTATTTTTTGTCTAGATTTTTAATGCAATACATATGGATATAAATCTACTGATACATTTTTACACTGCTCTGTATGAGTGCCCCCGGTTCCTTGCTTAATTTTTTTTAAGTAGCAAAAATGCCCCACATTCGCTGCAAGATGAAGCTAGTCTCGAAAGCTGCTTTTTTCATTACATATAGTCCTCAATTTATAACAATTGGGACTGACAAGTGATGTGGTTTTGCCTAATTTTATGACCCTTTTTTGCTGTAATCATTTGAAGAATCACAGGTCATAAAGAGAATCACATAGTCATTAAAGGAAACCAACTTCCACCAAATTTTGCTTCATAGATGTCGCAAATGACAATATGGCCCTCAGATGCCATAACTGTCATGCTATAACATGTCAGGTGCCAAGTGCCCAAATTTTGATTATGTGACTACATAAATACTGCAGTAGTCATAAATGCGAGGATCGGTCACAAATAGGTTTTTGCAGTGCCATCGTATCTTCAAATAGTTGTTAAAAGAATGGTTGTAATTCAAGGACTATATCTTTTTACATTATGGGGAGGCTGGAGACAGGTTTTCTAATACTAATTCTGTGTGCATAGCAGACACATTACAATAAACCTCACCTGAGAGATTATAACTAAGATGTGTACTTCAACTCCTCTCACCAATCTTTTGGCCACCCTGTAAAAAGTAGCACTTTTTCGGAAGCTCTCGGTATTGAATAGCATTGCCAAATATTGGCTAAGATTTTTTTTTTTCCCTTTTGAATTATTGCAGGTAGACCTTGGTGCCCCAGCGATTCCTGCAAGACTTCTGAGCTCTTTTATAAAGAGACAACCTTTGGTAATTGCTCAGCTTTCCCATTTTCTCACCTCTTAGATGGGCACAATGCACACTGTCAACAAACTCTGTTTCAAAATGTAAATACCAGCAACAGCAGAATTGGCTTTCTGAAACTGGTGGCAGGAGGAAAGCCTTGCCAGACCACACAGAATCATAAATGGTTACTCCGCATTACAAATATTCTCCTTGTTCAGTTAGAAAAAAACCTTGAATGAGATTTTTGGTTGGTGGTTAAGAGAAATGGCAACCTTTACAGATACACTGGTCAAGAAATTTTCCTTGAAATATTGATTTTACATTGAATTTCTCCTTCGATCAGATGATTATGGAAAGGCTGCTGGTGCAGTAAAACACAAAAGAACTTTTTTTTTAATGTTAAGAAACATATCGTTTTGGAAGCTAAACTAAGCTACTATAAAGCTCTTTGTAGAGTGCCTGATCAATGCCTGATCAATGAAAAATGCATAACAGCACTACAGTGTTACTGGCTGGAGAAGCAACTCACTCTCAAGGTAGAGTACTAAGTTGTGAAAATGAGAACTGGTTTATGCTTTCTCTTGGTCAGAAATGCAACTCAGGAAGAGAGACAGGACATTTTTTTCGCACTACAGAATCACTCCACCCTAAGACTACATGTTGAAAACCAGTAATATAACAGCATTAACACACCTGCAAGTTTCCTACATAGCTACCACTACATTCTGAATGCCGGAGAGGAATTCCTGTCACAGCATCTCATTCAGCAAATATCCTTGCCACTCTTCTTTTCCTGGAAGAGCAACAGGATCCATGGTAATGAAAATAAGGTCAAAACATAGGAAGTCCACCATGGTTTTACCCCATGACTTTTTATCAGGTTGAAAATCTAACCTCTCAGCCTCAACTGTTCATGTCATATCGACTTGCATTCCCCGTGAGCTGCTTTATAAAATTACATTTTTCTATTTGCGTTCTTCAATGTCTTTTTTTTTAGTAATAAATATGATTGTATAAAATAAATGCCAAACCACATTCACATAATTAGGTTCAAAGTGAACGAGCATAGAATTAACATTCTCATCCCTCACTGTTCCTAGAACAATTAATATTTGAAAGTAGGTTTTATTCATGTGAATGCGCACCCTGTCTGATTCAGGTTATTCCTAAGAATACAAATCAAGTTATGTAACCTAGAATTATTGCTACCTATTACCATTTTCTGCCAGCTAGCTTTTAGTATTTAGAAATTTGCTAATCCTGAAGGAAGGCAGTGGCACATTTCTTGTCAAGAAAATTGAATGATTATGCCTGTGTGGTCCCCAGGAGTCAAACTGGTTTGAAGGTGACTTATTCTCCCCTCAAGAGCTTAACGTTTTAGGTCCACTCTGTTACTACAACTGCCCGCAACTTACTTGTGACATTTTATGAAGTAAAAATTACTAAGGGGTATTGTTCCTTAAAACAGAACTGAGTTTGGGAGAGAAAAGATAGAAAGGCTGTAAAACATGTCACTGTTCTTCTGTATTAATTGGAAAGCAATTAAGTTTAGTAATTATGGTAGCATAAAATAGTAAGAAAGGACAGGTTTTCAGAGGCTGCCTACAGACAACATGGTGTTTTCCATATCTTATTTTTGTTGGACTAGGTAAAGAGAATTCTCCCTTTCCCCACAAATATGTGGAAAGTGCCTTTTGAATCTAAAAGGGAACTGTTTGCGCTTTTTTTTGTTAAACAATAGGGTGTAAAACTAATTCACTGATCTGAACTAGTTGGGGACTGTGGGCAGCATAAATGAATCTATATTTCAGTGCATACTGACTTGGCTTTGTTATGTAGACATCAACTTGGCATGTAGCACAAGCATAAGCATCATGTGATCTAAATAAAGCACAGATGGTGACTGACAAGATAAATGTTGATCAATGCCAAGGAGTTGATACGACTATAGAAATAATGTGTAGCATCGGAAATATTTTAGCTTTGTTGTCCTCTGCGTTATTTGAAGTGGGCGGTAGAGATAATCTTCTCTACCAGAAATCACATCATTTAAGATGGGAAGCAAATCTGATTCTAGGACTGCATTCCAAGAATCACCGGCTGCTCACTGTGTTTATTTTTTCCCTTACTTTTTGAACCTGGTACCCCTATTAATGAATCAAGCAATTTTAAAAGGCACATCCAAGATGGACTCCTCTCCTAATGCAGGTGTGCTTGTCAAAGGATAATGTTTTATTGTACAGAGCATCAGATATTTATTTTTATAACTGCATACAACTGTTTATTTCTATGTTTACAACTTAAGTTATTTATATATACTTATTTTGAAATGATTTTATATGCTGAAGCTAATTATTATGTTTATGGTTATTCAATTAATGTATGCTTTCTAGAAATAATTGTTACATTGAAATATATTTATATAATAATATTTGCACTTATAACACTATGGTACCTGTGAATGCCTGGGGTAGGAAGAATAGTCTTAAAGTGGGGCAAAATCTTTTATTGAATGTGACAAAATATACCACTTTATTGAAACATACCTTCAGCCCATATCTGCTTTTAACCAAGATTGCTATTTTCATATTCTCACAATAAATACTTTTTTATATATATAGAAAGTGGCTAAAAGTGGCATTTTTCCTGTTGAATTCTTTCTCACCCACCCACAAAATAAATCTTACTATTTAAGAATGCCAGAGTAAATAACTTAAGCCAGTGTTTCTCAATCTTGGCATGTTGAAGATATGTGGACTTCAACTTCCAGAATTCCCAAGCATCGCTGGCTTGGGAATTCTGGAAGTTGAAGTCCACATATCTTCAACATGCCAAGATTGAGAAACACTGGCTTAAGCCATGTACTTTCCAGACATTTTTTCAGAATAGAGCTTCTGAATAGCCCAGTAAAAACTAACCCAATAGCCATCTCATCCAGAAATCTGTTGAGTAAAATTTTCAGGATCACTTCTAAGGAAGATAGAAAAAGACAATCTGTAGCATGCACTAATTTCACCCATTATCTTTAATAATAAAACAAGCAGGTTTCCAGAAGAAAACTACATTACTATAGTGCAAGAAAAAGAGAAAGGAAGAGATACACTCCATAGGAAATTAAGTCTCATATCAAAGTAAAGTTAGGTCAATCCTTTTCTCAGCCTTTTCCATTGGCAAGATTGTAGAGCCGTCTTCTATATAAATATTTTTAAAAGCAACTATTTCAGTAATTAAATGGTGGCATCATTAAAAACAATATTCCTCATAAAACTATTTTTCTCTGCATTAAAAAATCACAAATACAAAATGTGACAAGAGCAGGCACCCTTTAAAAAAAAAATTAAGCCAATATTAGTGCTCTCATAGCAATGATTATATTTCCAGACGAAGTTCAACTGAAAAAAATCAAGTATGAGCATCCATTAAATACCCGATTAAATACGAAGCTTACATGTAGTTTTACTCGTCAATGGTTCAATGGGATTCACTGCAAGGTAAGAATCTCCTTCGTGTTAGAAACGGATCCCTTCAGTGTGTTTCACCCATCTGTAAAGATTCTGGAATTTGGAAGCCACACATTTCTATACAAAAGGAGTTTTGTTCCTGCAGTTCTAATTAAGGTGCTCGACTTGGCTTTTTCCTTGTCCTCCAACACAGTGCACTGGAGAGACATCATCTTTGAGGACAAGATCCATACTAATTCTGAGTGCAATTTTGTCAAGGCATTTATATGCAACCCCAATAATTTTTAAACATGGCAATTCAGCTAACTTTGGGCTGCAACTGTTTCTCTTGGCTGCGATCCTAAATCACAAGCAAAAGTCTTTGGCTCTGTAGTGTGAGTTTTGGAAATGAATATTTTTAACACGGCTTCTAATTCCTTGGAAAAGTCCTACAAAGAAAAAAAAACAGCTATTAGCAATACCTGATAGGGATATTTTTTTTACTCATTAGTACATCAACAAATATGCCTGTTGCTTAGTTGTTTTACCATTATTTCTACATTAAAGTTCACTAACAATACAAAATAAAGTAATAGCACCTTTGTTAAACTAAAGTGTTATGAAGATGCTAGGATCTTTCCCGAAAACTGGAGAAATGTGGGACAGAGCTGCTGATAATTCTAAGTCTGCGTTCCATATATTGGAACAACATAGAAATTAGTTTTATCTAGATCCCACCGCCTTCAGTCTTCTCTTATTAATCATAATGTTCTGACAAAGTCCATCTTGAGCTATGGCCTAACAGTCAGAAGAACAGCCTGTCAAAACCAACTATTTAAACAAATTGGGAAGTAATGTCTAGATGATATTAACTAGATAGTAGATAATAAAGGTTCCCCTTGCACAGTGGTGGGTTGTGGGCGAGACCCCCCGGTACGGGCATACCAGTGCCTGCTGGGAACAGCAGGCATTGTTCCGGTACGGTGCTTTAGAAGGCCCACCTGCCCACCTGTGTTCCTGAGCTGTATTTGACCCAACTGGGCCATTTGCGCACACACATGTAGCGTACGGCACCTGCACAATGCTCCGCTGAGCAGCTGGAGCATCGCAGGTGGAGGGTGCACATGCACATGGTAGGCGCCCGGCCCCATCGCAGCGTACTGGTTGTGACGGGATCTGGAACCCACCACTGCCTTCGCACATATGTGCTAGTTGTTCCCAACTCTAGGGAGAAGTGCTCATTTCCTTTTCAAAGCCGAAGAGCTAATGCTGTCCGAAGACATCTCAGTGGTCATGTGGCCAGCATGACTAAACACCGAAGGTGCATGGAACACTGTTACCTTCCCACCAGGGATGGTTCCTATTTTTTCTACTTGCATTTTTACATGCTTTCAAACTGGCAGAAGCTGGGACAAGTAAAGGGAGCTCACTACGTTACTTAGCGCTAAGGGTTCGAACCGCTGACCTTTCTGATCAACAAGCTCAGCGTCTTAGCCACTGAGCCACTACTTTCCCTATAATAGATAATATAATTCTACAAAAGGCTAATTGTCTCCTGATTGTTGTAGCTGCCACAGTTTGAAACTTTTGGACAATTATCATAGAACAACTTTTGGACAACTATCATAGCTCATCATAGAACATATTGCAGCAATCCACTCAGATGTAGCCAAGACTTAGCTATCAGATGTCAGATCTAACCAGCTTAGAAATCATTACAACTGATACATTAATTATAATTGTGTAAATGTGCTTCTTGTCACCACTGACACCTGGGAATTCACCAACAGCTGGAGCTCAAGGAACACGCCTAGGCTGCAAACTTTTTCTGTGAACCCAGATAATCAACATTTTGCACTTCTGCAGTTGTAGAGCTACCACATTCTTGATCAGAAATATTATGTGTGTGATTCAATCATTTCCCACTACTTCTGAATCAAATTGTGTTTTTTTTTTTATTAATAGTCTTCTCACTGGTATCGTTAAGGCAGGATAAAGACACCCCTTCTACAAGGAAGCAACACTCAATCCCAGGGACAACTCCAGTTGTCACAATTGCCTCTCTGGGATTAGTTCATAAAATACTTAGTGAGCCAAACATGATAAAAATCCCGATAACGCTATTAAATACAATCTTATTAAACTAACTTTTAAAAAACTATACTACTTTTCCATATCGCACTGGTCATTTCGACCATCCTCTTAGAAGCATTCCAAGTAGGTTGTCACTTTCTCCCTTTTCATTCAAGCTGTCATACCTTTGCTTCGCCATCCTTGGGGCGGTGCGGGGGGGGGGGCAGACTTTGTGAAAAGGAAGATAATATGGATTAAAGCCTATTTGGAGCTCTATTCATAAATGCAGAACATTAATTTTCAACAGTGTACTCAACATATTTATTTGTGCATAATACAGAAATAATATTACAAATACAGGGAAGAAAGGACTCCAGATCAACATGTTCACAAATTAAACCTACCAAAGGCCACGTTTGCTTCTGGAGGTCATGCAAACTGTGCTCTATCTCTGTACTTGTCATCAGCCCATGCTCAACAAGGCCATGAAGCATGAATAAAAACAAGCCCCACTGCAATAAAGCAAAAACAAATATCACTGGCCTTACCTGCAATGCTTTATCATGCAAACCTAAAGACTGTACTGAGTAGTGCTCTGAGACATACAGTTGTTCCTAATTAATACATTAACAAATTGGGGGGGGGGGGGGAAATGTAACTAGTTCACGTTGCTAGCAGGAATGCAGAAGCCATTACCAAAGAAATCATATATGCAGAAATGTCATACCAACTCAAATGCTTTTCTTTTTAGTGATGGCTAATTCATCTACAGATAATCTATTAAAGGATTTACCCTTCAGCTCCCTTTATTATGTGGAAATTAGTAGAAATAACTGGCGTATATTGGTTTATTGAAAATCATTGAAAATCAGCTGGGAAATGTTACATAGCAATATTACCTGGAAGTATGGTCAGATAGCAGAGTAACAGACAGCAAAATGGTTTCAAGTTTATAAATGCAACAGAAATTGAGACATTATACATATATCTCAAATTCAAATTAGCATTAGTTGGAAGTAACACGCAAACATCTTTCTTTGTTCAGGATCCAGTCTGAATCGGTCATTGGAACCAGAGGTTTATTCTCCCAAGCTTTTGCATTCATGCTGGAGCCCATCCTTAGAGACCTTCTCTCTCTCCAGAATGGACACAGTACGAGTCCAAAAGCTTGAAGAATAAACCTCTGTCCCAGTGACTGACTCAGATTGGACCCTGCAACATTATCCTGGGACATATATATTTCTCTTCATTCATCTTTTTTTGTTTTCATTAATACCTGGAGTTTCCCTTAAATTCATATTTTGCTTTCTGATTCTTTTAATATGCTTAATCTATTGTTAAAAATCTACTACTGAGTTTTTAAAATATGTACGTTTGCATTTTAATAACACTTTTTGTAGATAAATTCCATATCAATTCAACAATTTAGTTCTGTGAGGGCACACATCTATATGCAGTTTTGAAATTCCCCAGAAATATTCAGGCAAACCTAAAGAAAAACTAACAGAGAAAAAAAGGTGAAAGAAATTGCATTCTTTAGAGTCAAAAGTCTTACTCTGAAACGTAATGTTTAACCCTTCTTTTCTCATCCCAGGAAATAAAAAAGGTCAATAGGATGAGTTGCTTTTGGTTTTATGGCATTGCTTTTTTGTCTCCTTTGCTCCAAACCAAAAAGTGGAAATGGGGAAAATATCTACTAAAAAAAAAGAAACCTGTCGCACTGAGGGGTATTCGGAGCACCTTTTTCTAATTTCATAATAAAGGATTTAAGTAGCTAAAAAGTAGTTACTGCCATATTAGCAAATGCTTTTCATATATATCCCACGGTTCTCAAAAATATACTCGGGGGGGTCAGGTCTTTCTATTTTCCTGTATCAATGCTTCTGGATTAGCCAAAGACTGACTTTATGTGCATAAAACAAGAAAGAGCAAGAGCAGTGAGATTTGGAAGTGTCTCTAAAATGTTTTAAACGGCCCACCTCATGATCTTTGCTGCCTGCAAGGTAGGCGATGTTTTTTTGAGTGAACATCAGGTGTAATGGTACTGGTGCCTGAAAATTATCTTTCCAGATGGACAGAAGAGATTCCAGGAGACTGGAGATGAGGTGGTACTTTGATTGCTGCTGTTCTGGCATTTTGGGAGATGTAAAGTTCGGCTCCTGGATTGGAACACAATCTGAAACTATAAGAAAGGAAAATGGAAACATTGGCCTTATCTGTGATGCACCTTACCAATCCTGCCAGCCACTTTAAAAGGTTTATAGAAATTTCCCCAGCAGACAGAGAGCCTTCTTAGCATTCACATCCTATGAGAACCTCTGAACGTTCTTTAAATAGGAAAATAGACAGCATTGGGACTGGGGAACTGGAATGCCCCAGCTTGAAATAATCAATTTTCTTTTATGTAGAAAAAAAGCAGCCCAGATCAATATTGATGCAAAACAGGCTGTTAGCATCACCATAGCTAAAAACAAATTTAATGAAAGTAGAACATTTCAGGTGATTTTAAAATCTTTTTTTTTTTTAAATTGGTCATTTTGTTAGGCTAACTTAAAAGGTTTATATTATTAAAGTTTTGAAACTTGGTAATCCAAGCACTTTGGCTTTATATACTAGTCCACAAATTCTGAAGTCAGGTTCAGTATAATTCATTCAGGTTATATATGTTTCAATATGATTACAGGGTCGCACAAAGAGATTTTTATATCTGGCTGAAGAATGAAAGATTTAAGAAAAAAAGGAATACATAAAAAGGAAAATATTAGAAATCTAACCTAGCAGTGATGCCAGCTCAATGGTGCACTTAGCCAGCTGTTGCTCTGATGCTGGGCAGATGAACTGAAACACAGAAAAACTAAATATTTCTATTCATGCAATATTTATGTGTAGTATCCATATAATCAGGTATTGCAATGATTAATACAAATATTTGAACTGTGACTGTGGTATAGTACAGGCGGCTCCAACCTTGGCAACTGGCTGAGGAATTCTGGGAGTTGAAGTCCACAAATCTTAAAGTTGCCAAGGTTGGAGACCCCTGCTTTAGAATACATACAAATGGAGCCTACTTTCAGATGGTTTATTGCCAAATGTTTGCATGTATTTTAGAAATGAAGCGTACATTTCATCAGCATCTAAGAATGGTCCTACTGGATCAGACTTAAGGATGACCTTAATCCAGCATTTTTTCTTAGGGGTAAGCAAAAACCTGGGAAGTGTTCGCAAACAGCAGACAGATCACAGAATCTTAGTTAAAAAGATCATATCATATCACTGAATCCAATCCCCTGTATGCTGTAGGATTCATCACACCATCCCCAACAGATGACTATCCAGCCAGTAAAGGGGAAGAAACCATTCCATACAATAATCTATTCTATGGATTCGTACTGTGAGATGCTCTTCCTAATGTCTAATCTGTTATCTACATGCTTGAAGTTTCATCCCACTCATTTTGGTCTTGTCCCCTGGAGCAAGTGAGAATAAGTTTGAACCCCCTATAATGTAACAGCTATAAGGCTGAGAGGGGTGTAAGTGTCTTCAAATGTCTTCAGCCATCTTGGTTGGCCTTCTCTGGACATGTTCCAGTTCATCAATATCTTCCTTATTTTTTATACACACACACACATACTTTCTCCTGCTGTTGCTCTCCTAAAGCTGGCATTAAGAGGCAAGCTGACCCCAAGTAAAATTAACAAAAGGCTTCCGCTAATAGTTCCTGATAAAGCCAAACTTCCACAAAATTACCTAATTCTTTTTCTTTTTTAACCCAAAATTAGCGATGCCACTATATCTTACAGTAATGATTTGCGGAGTTTACTTCCATACCTATATAAGTATTTTGCATTTTTCTTTACAAAATGTTTTCTATGGCAGAGGCCCCCAACCACTTTGATACCAGGACCAGTTTTTGGCACACATTTTTTCAGTGGACCGGGGTGTGTGTGTGTGTTTGTGTGTATGTGTGTGATAGTGATGGTTTCGGTTTCACTTCCTCACGCACCATTCAGCTCCAGCTGTGCGGCCTGGTTCCTAACAGGCCATGGGGCCACTAGTGGTCTGTGGCCCAGTGTTTGGGGACCCCTGTTGTATGAAATATCCCAACAAGAATTTTTCTTTAGAGGAAAAGACACAAAATCAGAAACAAAACAACTTAAGCTGAATTTTTTTTTTAAATGAAGCTACCTTTCTGCACTGAAGTGTCTGGCTCACCCTTCCCAACAAGCTTTCCAAGTCAGCAAACTGGATTTCTTCATCTTCTTCTCTTGGGCCTATAGCAACACAGAGTAGATCCTAGAATAACAGAAGTGTGTGTGATTCAGGATGCATATAGGTATTCTAGGATCTCAACAAATTGAAAACACAACTTTTCACAATGGACAAGAATCATAATCCTCAACCCTAGGCTTCTGCCACCCACAAACAAGCAACCAATACTACAGAATTTCCACCTACAGAAATTCTATAGTAAAATCCACAATGGAAAATGACCTTACTTGGGACATATTGCTGACAAAGGGCAGAAAATAGCAGAGACAGACCTTGATTTCACTGATTATCTGGGAAGGGAATGCTGTTTGATGGTGGCAGCTTGGAGGGCAGTCCTTCTTCCTCAGTGTAATTTCATTGGCACTGGACTGGGAAAGCATCTGAACTTTTAGCATGCGACTGAAGGTAGCTTTTACTTCTCTTTTGATCAGGGCTGTAAGAAACAAACAAACAAACAAATAAACACACAGCTATTCTGTCAACAACCTATCTATTTCTGCATTCAATCTGAATTAATTCTGGAATCTACAGCTTCCTTAATGTTAGTTGAAAAGGAAGAATAATGTGGGGAATATTTGACAAATTGCTAAAATAGTCCAACCAGTAAACTAGTGGCTCTGCCCTAAGAAGAGAATTTCTGAAACTTAAAAAGTTTTACCCTTTTATTATCAGTCCTTGAGCCACAATAATGTTGGGGTACAAAAGGTTGGGATAGGAGTATGATATTTTTATACCAAACTCTTTATGGATAATAACTAGCAGCCTGAGCTCAGTAATCATAAACAAACAACTAGGAACAAGAAGGAACTTACTGCATTTTTATTCTCAAAATAAAAGTGGTAACAAGAGACAAAGTTATTAGATTCACCCATTGTCGGTTTATAGCAGGCAAGCAAGATATTACTATTTTGTCAAGCTTTTAATTATTTTACATGGTTGTTATGAAACAATTGACATTCTTTTATAAATAAAAGTGCACCATGTGACAGCAATAGTTTAAATGTCTCAGTCCACCCTAGATTAGCCTTTATTACTAAGGATTCACACTAAATAAAATTCAAAGTGAAAAACTAAATACCTGAAATATTTGTAGAAAGCCAACTGCAGGCCTTCTCGATAGCCAATCCCACTGCAATATTTGCTGCACAGTTCAAAACCTTGGGCATGAGAATAACAATGACATATTGTTACTTCTGGAGGCCTCCTGAAAGCTTCCACGTGTGTAACAAAAGGGGACAGAGCAATTCGATGAAACAGTATAAGCTATGTAACGGTATAAGCTGTGAAGAAACTTTTTGGATAAGAAGCAAAACACCTTCAAAGAAAAATCAGAAAGTCCAGTTGCCTCTTGAAAAAGCACATAGACAATCATGACCTGGATAAGTGAGACTCTCCATAGACAGTACAAGTACAAGTACAAGCTACAGCAAACAGATTAAACTAAAAGAAAAATTGTACCGGACAAAAAAAATGATTTCAGCCTGTCACTCTCTAACTATTGAAGATGGTAACAGGCTATGAATGCCTACGCCAAAAGGGCCAAAAAGGCTGCCTCCGTCTTCGAGGTCTTAGCATACTTGGGTGGAAACAAGTTGGGAAGATCATCCTATGGCACCAGTGCAGACAATAAATAAGGACATGTTTTAGCTTCTTCAACTGTTGTCAAAAAGGGGTTCCATAGAAATTGAATCAACCGAAACATTTAATTTTCTACTTGCAAAAATGCATACATTAATACAACTGACTGAAGAGTACTGTAATTTTAAAAACTTTGTATTTTATTTGCCCAATGAAAAAGATCCAAATTCATTAATCTGTGAAGTTAATAAGTAATTTAAATGTATTAAGAGATTTTAGCACATTATTTTCTTTGCAAACATCAACTACATGATCTAAAGTGATGTAGGGGACAATAAAAATGTAATTGTGGAGCACCATACAATATTTTATTACAGTCTAGTAGTAAGAAAGAAAAAAACATGTGTCCAAAATACTTACAGCTGCAGAGGTCTCTTCTGGCAGCAGGATTTTCACAGCTTCAGGGGCCTTCTTCCTACAAAATCTAGAAATATATATATGTGGAAATGTTTTAAGAAAGTGTTACCTAGACAAGTTAATTTTTCAGGAGCAAAGAGTTGCATGTTGAATAATATACCAAATCTTCAACAACAACAAAGGACAAACACTTAGGATAAAAAGCATCATTTTAATTCTGCAAAATCAGAGCTAAAACCAGAATTAAGTAATATTAAAATTAGGATTTCACAAAGCATTCAAAGATGTGATTCACCATGTAGGTTAGAAAGTGAAGCACCATTCCTTGAAGCACTAAAGCGGCAACACTTTTTGGAAAATGGAGATATAGAAGCTGTGAAAGCTGTTTCAAGCTATCTATTGTGTGTACCCAAACAGCTCCTTTGTTTAGCTAGAGGTTCGGGATGAAAGCATGGCTATTCAGATCACTGGAGATAGCTTTTGAGGCAACTGCATGAATCTTCCAACTGAAATGACTCTTTGAATGCCTCAATGAGGATTCCTTTTGCTGAGGTAAAAAAATTAAGCAAAGTGCAAATTTCAAAGTATCACCATACAGTCCAATGACAAATAATTTTTCAAAAGAGTCAAATGCTGAAAACAATCACTGCACCAAAAGTCATCTGCAGCAGCACTCTGCACCACTGAGGTTTACCTCTGTAACTGAGACAGAGGTTGCAACGGATGCAACTGAGCATCAACATTCTACAGGTCACTCACTCCTTTTATAGTGACACCATACAAAAAAAAATTGTGAGCTTAAATAAATATGCACAGTACAATGAAGACAGTTCTCTCTACCTGAATGAATTTTGCAGAGCACATTTTATTTGCAAATAAATGTCATAATGGCAACTCCTGCCATAGGTCAAATGATGAGGAATTTTAATTACTGATGTTGCTGTTAAAATTCTCTGATCTATAATCAGAGGCATGAGATCAAATTGTTTCATACTACTGGAAAAGCTCCTAAAACATTCTACATTTTAAGGGATAAATAGACATCAGAAACAATTTTATCTAATAATGTTCCTCCTTACTCTTTGCCTTGTATAAGAGCTTGTGCTCCTTCTTGATACAATTGCGAACATACTGCATCCAATAATTTGTCGTGATTGCCATCTTCTGCCTTCATAGCATCTTGCAAAATGACTTCAGCTCTTTTCACCAGCTCTGCTACCAGGGTTGCCCTACAAGAACCAACATTTGGAAGATGAAAAAGGAAAAAAAAAACAGCCATCTCTTGAAATAATCAGAAGCAATAAAACAAATTAAGATGTCTGGAATTACTTGTTTCTTACTTGATATGCTTGACACAATTTGATCCAATTCTCTCTGCCACAAATTCTACTGTTCTCCGCAGAGATGGGGACTGATTGTGAAAGAAGGCTTGTTCCAGATCTGCCTATTAAGAAGAAGAAAAGCAAGAACCCTCAAGAAATTAGAATACGCCAACCTACCTATTGCCTCCGAAGAGAAACATTCTACTCTCAAAAGTAATTTACTTGTTCCTTTTTTAACCTTAACATTCTTTTTTTTTTAAGAAGGAAGAAAGAGTGAGAAATAAAAAAGAAAATAATCATGCCCTCCCTGCAAAAGAGCGAAGATATAACTTTTCAAGACTGTACTTTTTCCTACTAGCACTAGATTCAAATGTTCTTCACTTCATTGCCTATGTCTTCTCTTCTTTATGTCAACTAGAATTAACTATCTTCTGCATACTTGTCACCAAAATAAATGGATATATGATGTTCAGGTATTTATTTTAAAAAACAGTCCATTGAAATTAGTCCACATAGAGTCAAAATGCAACTATAGGAAGTAAATTCACCATACACTAATATATCTAGAAAACTCAAAGCTTTTTTAAAACACACATATTAAGGCTTTCAAAAATTCAGACGATAACATTGACCATTTTATCCTGGAAAGAGTGTGAGATAAATAAAAATCAGCCACCACCCTTGGCCCTATTTATTGGAAATGCCAGAGGCGATGTTAGCGTGCCTATTGGCCTAATGAAGTTTAGTATCACGGCTCAGCCTTTTTCTCTTTGCTTACAAGCGCTAACATTCCTGCTTCCTCAGTTGATACTATAATACAGCTTAGAATTTCTGTGGCACATAAACAAGGCTGGGAAAACATGCAGAGTATGGCTTCTGGAATTTTATTCCAATTCCTTAAAGACAACTCTGCTCAGGTCACACGACTGGAAAGGAACACGGTGGAGTCCTGATTGCTGCATTAAAGTATCCTCTGTCAAATGCATAGTGTTCCGACTGCAATCCTTATTATTGCTATAAAACTGGATTTTGCACAGGAAGCCCTTACCTGAAGTTTTTGCTGAGTGAGGGAAGGCTTTGGAGCTAAGACCTCTGTAGCAGTTGGGGTTATTTTTCTTATATAGCCACCGTTTTTTCCTCCACTTCCCAACACAAAAGAAGACAGTAATTTCCTCAACTCACCTATGGCAAAGGAATACTACGTATTACTACATGGCGCACAAAATGGATGGTGGTCGTATAAAACACAACCTCAGCGTGATTTTTCATCTGAAGAAAACTGTAGTCACAAAAATCCCAGAGGACAATTCTAAAGGAAGATCAGTGCTGCTCAGCTTTACGTTTTTGGATTTATCATTCAAGAAGTAGCATCACCACTCTGAATGCAATTAGATGGAAGTTCACTATTTGCATATCCAACTTTATGCATTTAATACAAAATACAAAAAATACTGCCCAGGGTTACTCTGTGGTAAGATGGGCGGCCAATACATTTTATAAATAAATACTTAATAAACATAACTAACTTCAACTACTTGCTTCAAAACAGTTCCTTTAAGAGTTTCCAAGTCAGGAAGTATTTAAAGTACACAAACATGATGTAATAGACATAAACACATTTATTCATTCTTACCCTTTAAAGTATTTAAAATGTAATCAGTCATAAGTTAAGATTAGAATAGTAATTACATTCAATGTTATAGCAAGGTGTGAACATTAAGTAAGAATGTACTATAATATAATGCAATAAAACAATATATTGTAATAATATAACATAACATAGCATAGTATTAGCATAGCGTAGCATAGTGTAGCATAACATAACCTACTATCCCATAACATAACATTCCTGTATCGCTTCAGATAATGATTTCTAGTCAGGCAAGTAAACCTTTTCCATTAGGATTATTTGCAATCACAAAAAGAGAAAAATTTCTCAAATCTTGTTTTTTTCCACACAATATACTCTGAAATAAAAGACTCACCAAGGTAAGGACAACATGTATAAAGCAACTGTTGATCAACCAACGGCACAGAATCCTAAGAAATAGGGTGGGGGGGGGGAGGAAGTAACAGATTAACTTTCCAATTATATATAAAAACCATAGAATACCTTTCATCTGCAGATCACTCCTACGTGAGAAATGATGCAGACAGTTGCATTAGTCAATTAGCTAGTGTGTATTTGCTGGACATATACACACTGCCTAGGTGCTTATATACACAAATTTACCAGATCCTGAACTGTGGTCGCAGATTCCAAAGACAATTCTTCCGATCTCACTTCACCAGCAAAGAACAAGTTTTCTGGAACTGTCGGCACCTGGAAGGAAAGTCCTGAATAGTTAATTTTCCAGGGAGGAGACATCCATAGACTCACACTAGTATTTCTATTTCATGTTTTAAAAATACATGGAAATGCTAGAAAATAGAACAGAACAGAACAGAACAGAATAGAATAGAATAACAAAGATGGAAGGGAAAAAGCCTCTCATGTCTAAAAATTCTAAAAAAAACAACCAGTAGCATACTTGAAAAAGCCATCCTAAAACTGCGAGGATCAGTAGCTTATTCAGGAAGCACATCTTTTTATCTTCAGAAAGTAGCAGGTACCTATAAAAGAATGAGAAGAAAACAAAAAAAAAACTCAATTGTATTAATTTGACCGCTTTCTCCTATGTCTTTATTCTTTAAATAAATAATTTTTCTTACATCTTAAAACATTGGGGCTATTAAGTCATCAGCATTAAATCCACAACTAGATTTTAAAAGTTGGCAATCTGGAGATTGTACATTAAGGGAGGGTTCTATAAAAAAAAGGACTAACATTTCTAGCTGGAGAAATTATTACAAACAGAAGATATTATGCTACATTGACTTTTGCAAGCTGAGCTTAATGCGGAGTCTAACAGCATCCTCAATACTTTCTCCTACTACCTTTTGCTAAAGTAGCCATAGTCTGAAGGATACCAACCTGAGAAAACTCTTGTAAAATAAAGCTTTAAGCTACTTTGTGAATAATGAAGTTGCCATTGTCAGTCACAACAAAAGTTTTACCAGGATGCCACCAATCTATGTTTCAAAAATTTATTTCCTTGCAGAGCAAATCTCATCAAAATGTTGCTTTATATGTTTTTACCTATAGAGCTGCAATAGCAGAGCAAATATTTTCTCATAGTAGTTAAGAAATGGGGCAATATAATCCATGAGAGAAAGAAATTCAACCACCCAGGGTACAGTCAGGACCAGACATCGTTTCTGAATGGACTGTCTCAACAACTTGAAAATATCCAACACAGGATGGGCCTTGAAAGAGAGAAAAAAATACCACATTGGGAAAGTATTATCCATAAACCAGAAGCCAACTATTCCAACTTAGTTTTATTATACCACAAAGTATCAAGAAGTCATGGAATTTTGAAGATTTTTTGGGGGAATGGAGTGCTACACAATCGTTTTTAATAGGTAATTTACCATACTAAAGAACTTCCAAATTTTTCAAAATAATTTGAAGTAATCTAAAACATCTGGAGGACATCAGGTTACCTAATTATGCTCTTGGATGTAATTCTGTCATTATGTTTGTATTAATTCTTGGTTTGCTGCTAGAAGGTATCTCCAGACGAAGGTTATCTTGTTAAATAGAAGCTATTTTGAAGATGTGCTAGCTTTTGACATGGTGGTATTTACCAATAAATACATAATTTCCTTTTCCCGTCCACCAAGCTAATATATCTTCGTTATCTGACGGTGCTGTCAGGCACAGGAGGTGAGTTCAAAGCACTAAAAGTTTATTATGTGATACTTATACAAGAATCTGATCTACTAAAGGCCAACCAAACTGGCACTAGAAATGGGTAAATGGAATTCAGAGTGGGTTGGGCTTAGGTCTCTTGTGGGAACATAGTGACTCCAAACTGATGATGCATTTGACGCTCCCCTAAGGAACAAACTGTTTATCTCCTACACTAGCAGCGTTAATAGAAGTGGGCCTTAATCTATAACAACAAAGCAAAGTATATTAATATTATAAAGGCTAATTAACTTAAGGCATTTGGAAACAATCCAATTGTGTGTATCAATTGGCTAGTGGTTAGGAGAACTGGAAAAAAATCTCCCTGTCTTATGCTTCCTGCAGATAAATGCAGCTGATTACATACATGGTTCCTTAATGTGATTGCTGACTCCAAGAGATCTCCAGTTGCTGGCTCTGATGTGCGATACGGCAGAAAGACAAGGAATCCCACAAACTTAGCCAGGAGTCGAAGACTCATAAGAACGCTGGCAAAATGCTTCTTTTCATCCTGAAATGAAAAACCAGTGAAACTTCTTAGAATTGTCATCCAGCAAGCGGATAGTAACAACGCCAAAAATGCCATAGTTATTTTAAGGGTTCCACACAACATGTAAAACCTATTGGAGATGGGGAATTGAGACAGAGAGAATGTGACCTGGTTAAGGCTGACCTAAGAAAATTTCAAAAGCAAGATTCAAAGAATAGTCTTCCTCATCTCTGCCACAACTGAATATGTGATGCAGCAACTGAAAATATTTTTTTTTCACAATCAAGATAACACTTCATACTGTAAGTCAAAGCATGTATGTGACAACCAATCATTTAAATTTAAAAAATATATTGGATTCAGATGATCGTTCTTTGCATTCAGTCAGAGGTCTTCAAGAAAACAAGGCAACTGCAATCTTCTGGAAGAAAACTGTCCTTTTACAACAGAAATATGCACAGCTTACGTCTACTGAAATAAAGTCCACATTCAGTTTTCCTTTTCCACTCAAAGAAATTCACTTGTATTTGCAAAAAAAAAAGGGGGGGGGGATAAACATCATAGCCCATTTCTATTAAAACAAGGCATTCTGAGGCATTCCAAAGATCATTATACTCATTATTCTATTTATTTTAACAAGAATTGTAGGCACTCCATTCAAACAGCCAAACAAAGAACTGACTCAACAAAGGTATTTAAATAGAGCTGAGTGAATGAGATCTACCTGTTCGCTCATTGCTTCTCCATCATTGGGTTCATGTTCCACCAAGGCAAAACTGTCCAACTCAAGTATCTGCAGGCACAAACTGTCTACCAGGTGTTGATTAAATCGGTAGCTTTAAAAAAAAACAAATCAAAGTGGGAATGAGATTTGAATGTATGCATATACAGGGAATCCTTGACCTACGATCACAATTGAGCCCAGAATTTGTGTTGCTAGGTGAGACATTTGTAAGTGAGTTTGGCCTATTTTATGACTTTTCTTGCCTGCTTCATTTGTTAAATGAATCACTGCAGTTGTTAAAATTAGTAACACGGTTGTTAATTGAATCTGGCTTCTCCATTGACTTTGCTTGTCAAAAAATGATTACCGTATTTTTCAGAGTATAAAACGCAGCAAGGTTCTGAAGAGGAAAATTTTTTAAAAAGTTTTTGCACTCTGCAAACCTCCCAAAAGCGACCCTTTTTTCACGAAAACTGGCCCGTTTCCCCCAAAGGCATGAATAGCCTTTAGGGATCATGCAGAGTGCTCCGGGTGGGGGGGACCAAAAAATGGTCCGTTTTTCGTGAAAACGGGCCCGTTTTTTGAAAAAAAAAGGGGTGCGTTTTTCATTAAAAAAGGGCATGGGTAGCCTTTAGGAAGCTTATAGAGTGCTCCTGGGGACTGGGGTGGTGGTGGTAAAATTGAGCAAAACATGGCCCCTAAATGCTCATTTCTGCCCTCCCCAGCCCCCAGGAGCTCTCTAAAAGCTTCCTAGAGGCTCTACATGGCCATTTTGGTGAAGGGGGTGGGGTTTCAGGAGACAAAAAATGCTGTATTCAGTGCATAAGCCTCTTTTTTGAAAAAGGTGTGTCTCATACTCTGAAAAATACGGTATATGATCCGGGACCCTGTAACCATCAGGAATGTCAACCAGTTGTAAGGCATCCAAATATAAATCAGATGACTACGGAGATGCAGTAATAGTCATAAGTGTGAAAAATGGTCATAAGTCACTTTTTTTCGGTGCCATTGTATCTTTGAACAGTCACTAAATGAACTGTAAGTAGAGAATTGTCTGTATTTAAATAACTTATAAGTCTGTCTTTCTCACTTCTACAAACTCACAAATTTCCTTTAGGGATTCCTCCAAAGCACTTTGTGTTGCATACTTAAGAAACTTGCCAGTCAGAAAAGAAGAAAATTAATAAGAAGTGGAAGAGACCAAGAGAAAATGGTTAGAGGAGGAGGAGGAGGAAGGGAAAGAAGCAGTAGTGGGTTACGACCGGTATGCCGCGGTGTTGGCGTACCAGTGCCTGCCAGGAGCACCAAGTACTGTTCCGGTATGGTGTTCCAGAGGGCCCACCTGCCCGCCCGCACTTCTTACCGGTATTTGAGGTTTTCGGGGTTTCAGCGCACATGCACAGAGCGTACGTCGCCTGCACAATGCTCCACCAAGCAGCTGGAGCGTCGCGGAGACGTTGCAGGCAGTAAGTATGCAGGTGCATGCTCCATGTGTGTACACGTGCACTGCGCACATTCATGTGGTGGACACCCGGCCCCGTTGCACCGTACCGGTTGCAACGGGATCCGGAACCCACCACTGGAAAGAAGGGACATATCAGTAGATTAAAGGGAATTGTATTAATATTGTTATTGGCATGTAGTTAATTAAGATATAAGGGAATTATAGTAACATTGTTAATTGTGAATAATTAAGTAAGTTAAATGTTCTCTTTGTAAAAACTGAACTTGAGGATGTATGTTGCTTATAGTAAAATAGACCAACAGATGAAATATGACATGATAATTTGGTTTAATTTTGAAGGGGCAATTAGTGATATTGTTTATGTACTAAGAAGAAAATAAGATGAAAAATATGGAAAGAGAATAATATGGCTAAAATTGGAAACAGAACTACAATGTAAAATGGATTATGTATATGAGAGGATGTAAAAGAAAAGATCCAGACAACACTTTGTTTATAAAGTAATGACAAGATTTGTAATAAAAAATAAAAACCTTGTGGGGGAGAAATAAACTTGTCAGAACCAAATGCAAAACTATTAAATGCCTTTACTTAGTAATATCCAGCTTAAGTGAGTGGCAAAAGCAGCTCACCTCCCTGCACTGAGGATGAAGTCCCTGAAAAACTGTTGGCATCCTGGGAAAGAAGGAGGAGGACAAGGTCCTCTGATGCTCTGAGGAACAAGAAATCTCTCTTGCAGCCTCTTCAGTCGGTTCAGATTATCTGGACCTAACATGTTAAGGACATCCTGGTCTGGAGTATCTCCCCAATTTGTGCCTCCAACAACTGATCCTTTACACATCTGTGAAAACAGAAGGGGAAAAAATAAGAGACAAAAAAACAATATTTTGCTCAGGGAGCACCAAGGATCCCACAAACATCGACAGGTTTAGTTATCATAAATATCTTGCTATTACAAAGAAAAACATATTTATTTGTTTAAAAAAATGCAACCAAAAACCTACCTGAAGAAGCTGTTTCTGAAAGAGCCGGGCAAAGTGACTATAGTTACAAGCTGCTGAAAGATGTGCCATCATAACTCTGCAAAATAAGAAACAAGTGACTGTTATCTATCTATATCTATATCTATATCTGACTGTCTGTCTGTCTATCTATCTATCTATCCATCTATCTGGCTGTGTTTCTCTCTGTGGATGTGGATGTGTGTATATGTTCCAGCATAACTCTGGAACACCTTGAGCAATTTAAACCAAACTTGGTAGACAGATGACTTACTCTCTGGAAAAAAATATTGTGGAGGGTAAGACACCCCTAACACCCCTGGGAGGGGGGGTTCTGTTAAGATACGGTCTGTTGTGCCTTAAAATGGCTTCTACTGTACTGCCGTAAAATGGCTTCTACTGTACAGCGCAGTAGAGTTGCCATGGTAACAGCTTCACAGTATTCCACAAGGGGGCTCTCTCTGGTAAGTGGGAAAATCCAACATTAGAAATTATGTTTGGTCCAAACATTTTCCCCCTATAAATAAATACCCAGGCAACTCCAGGTTATCAGCTAGTTATAAATAAATCAGGAGTTACTATTTTAGAATCCCTACGAGTACTAAGAAAATAACAAATCTCTAAATAACTTGAGTAATTTGAAACTGTAACATATTACAAGGTGGCGCAGTGGTGGCGCAGTGGTTAAATGCAGCACTGCAGGCTACTGCTAGATCAGCAGGTCAGCGGTTCAAATCTCACCGGCTCAGGGTTGACTCAGCCTTCCATCCTTCCGAGGTGGGTAAAATGAGGACCCAGATTGTTGGGGGCAATATGCTGACTCTCTGTAAACCGCTTAGAGAGGCCTGAAAGGCCTATGAAGCGGTATATAAGTCTACTGCTATTGCTATTGCTATATTGGTTCCCTCCACCTCCCCAATCCACTCTATCCAGGAACCTCACTTGGTGACCTTAGCTCAGTCACTCTTTCTCAGTGCATGAGAGTTATGTTTGAAAAACTGAAGCACTGCAATGTACTTTGGGGGGGGAAAGAGAGACCTGATAAGCCTCCTACAGCTTTTCTAAATGTATTTTCATATTTACACTCTGCCCAATAAAGTCACGAAAAGAGAAAGAGCCAATTATTTGCTCTGCATTAACCATGACTAAATTACACTAGTGTCCATATGCCAACGCAATCCCTTTTAATTAGAGAGTATTTACTAAGTTGTTTCTGAAAATCGATTCCCGGACCTCTGTTGGTTCTCTTTGGGTTCCAGAATTTCTTTGGAGGCATTTTTAAATCTCGTCTTTAACAAATTCTTAATACATAACTACATTTCATTTGTTGTCATTGTCAAAAATATGGGTGATTCTGTGCTTCTTACAAGTTCTGACCTTACCATTTCAAACCATATGAATTTGTTATATACCTAGGGATTTCTTGCAAATCTTGATATTGAGATATTACTAGATCATATATACTCCAATGCTTTCCAAAATAATCACTAGTTATCACCTACTGGGCTACAAAGAGGTACAAGGACTCTTTCCTAATTATCCTTGTCACTATTTTTGTAAATTACCCTGATTCAATTGTTGAATTAAAAGCTCTTACCTGATCCTATCTCCTAGACATTTCTCAAAATCCCAACCTGTTTTTTCGAAGTTATCTTCCCATTCTCGCAGCAATTCATAGAAAATATCTCTATTGAACAAGGTAGACATATTAGTGTCAATATCTGAAAATACAATTATAATAATTTGTTATATTATTCTATCTGCATATTAGTTCCACAATTAGGATAGAATTTCACCGATTCTTACAATAATATTTTTTTTGCAAAATTTAAATAAATTAAATAGATATTCTACAAGGATCTCCGTAAAGTTAAACAACCTAGCAAATGTATTTATGGCACAATGTTATATAGACTTCTTCAGAAGTAGATATCACTGGTTTTAATGTATAAATGATAACTCTTGAAGGCATCATATTTTTGATGCAAAATTAATAACTAAAACAACAAGGTTAGCATACCAATATACAATACAAATATGAGATTGTGGTATAGACAAATTGAACAATAAGTAAATAAACAATGCAGGATAATCAGGTAATTAAATAAGAAGAGGATTGTTTTAATATTAAAAATGGGTAAATATAAATAAAAAATAAAGGTTATTGAAAGAAGAAAAATTGAGTATTTTAAAGAATTAAAGAAAATTGATTATTTTAAAGAACTAAAGAAAATTGAGTATTTACAGAAAATTAAGTAACTTGAGACTATAAAAAAAGTAAACAATTACATTCTTATAGAAAGATTACTATCTTCTTTTCTTTCAGAGGGGATTTTCTTTTGTAATTAGCATCAATTATTGCAATTCAGTAAAATGTATGGAAGAGCACTGGTAACATTACTCAAATTAAAGTATTATTTTTTTAAATGATTAATTTTAATTAATTAATTTAAAAATGATTAAAAATGAGGGGGAAAATCTGGTCATAAATGACACATAACTTTCAAGTTTAATTACTATGAAATCTTTTTCTTAAATCTAGAGTTTGTGAAACCAGAAACAAGCATTAGGTGATGTGCTTCACTATCCTCAAATACTTACTTTAAGTGGCCTTCATTGTTATGCCTAGCCTGCATCGGTAAAAGGATGCACCTAGGTGATTGTTGGATTCCAACAGGACAAAGCTAGTTTTTTAGCAGCAGAATATCCCCTACTCCTTTTTTCTAAAATTTGAATCCCTGCTTTGCAATTGTGCTTTTCTCGTTGATTGCTAGCCCAGAACCAGCTTTGGAAATATTTAGCATCCATCTATTGGCTGCCCCTCAGAGAGGGAGGTGTTTACGTTTGGTTAAAATGAGCCACTGTGTCCCTACCAAGAGGTTTAGAAGGGTTCCATTAGGGATCTTGTCAATACTGGATCTGGCTGGACCTAGAAGAGTCAACTTGCTGGATCAGTAAACACTATCATCTCAAAGCATAGAGGTCCCCACCTCCCGGGCCATGACCAACTACTGGGCATCTTTTACCGGGATATACCCTATTTGGAATCTGGCGACACAAGAGGCGGGCCAGTATATGCATGCAGCTCCACTTGCACCCCAAAGGCTTCTCTTCTTTCTTGCATGCTCCCAATGCGCCAAAAGCAGAGCAATGAGAGCAGAGGCTAAGTGGGAGGAGCAGGCAGAGGCTGAGTAGGAAGAGCGGGAGACCCGATCTGCTTTGGGAGAATCAGGCAGCCTCAGTGAATCTGAAGGAGCGTGAAACCATGCCCCCAAAGTCTTTTCTTCTCTGTGCCAAAAGCTTGGATGAAAGGCTTCAGGGAAGTGATCTCATGCTGCTTCAGGCTTTCCATTCCTTTGCAAAAGCTTTTGGCATGGACAAGCCTGAAGGAGTGTGAAACCGGCCCCCTAAGTCTTTACTTCTGTCTTGCGTGAGTGAAGCTGTGCATGTGCACACACACACATGCAGCAGCCCATCGCTATCACAGCCCAGTTCCTCTTTCCCTTCCCCAGTCAGGCCACCAAGCCACAAAGGTTGGGGACTGCTACCTAAGCACCTTTTGCAATCTTTTTCAAAGATGGCCTCATGGTGTAATGATGAAACGCAGGAGCTGCTGTGGCAACAGGCATATGGAAGAAGGAGAGATGGAGTAGTACGTTAGTACTATTCTTGTTTTGTAATAACAGTTTTGTCTACTATTATTAAACAACAAAATATTCAAATGAACCAAGAATATGGATATAAAAGTGATTCTCTTGTAAACAAGGTGTCCATAATTTCAAATTTAGCAATTAAAACAATTTTTAAATTATTTTTAAATTTTTTTTATTATTATTGCAGCATTTCATGAAGGGAAACCAAGAGTTCTTACCTTTGCTTCTTGAATATATGAAATGCCTTATCACTGGAAAAGTTAGATCGATTGTCAGTTTCTGGTTGAAAAGAAACTGACTGCACACATGAAGGCAACCAGAGGTAAACCTGTTAATTGCACATAATGATAAGTAAGCAGTTCTCCATTTCAATATACACCTCTTTCTAAGCAAAGTATACAGAATCTAGCCTTAAAGTTGGAATTACAATCTGTTCTCTTTACTATGCCTTAGATTCATTGCTAAAATATAAATTTAAGTCAACTAGCAGTGCAATCAAATGACCAATTTTAAGCGCCCTAACCAACAAAACATGCTTTTGTTATTTCACATGCTGCTCTTACTATACTATACTATACTATACTATACTATACTATACTATACTATACTATACTATACTATTACTATTACTATTACTATTACTATTATTCTAATAATAGTATTCCCTTAGTCTTAATTCCCTCAATTGTAACTGCCATTTACAAAGCAGAGGAAGGTTCATGTGCACACTTGAAAAAGCTGTATGCACAAAAAATATGTCAAGAAAATAAACAACACAGGCACTACCAAACTGAAGAAGCAATCTTTTTTGTCTCCAAGAAGTAATTTCCAAGAATTTTTGCAAAGCCCTTCTGATATTTGCTTCATATTACCGTTGCTGTTGTGTTTTCATAGGCTGCCATTAGCCTCTCATGCAAGCCAAGGGAAAAAGATGCAATTCTGTCATTCTCAGCCAGGAGCTTCAGGGTCCCTTTCTCTAAATGAGAAACAATTCTGCCAAGACAACAGCAATCAAGAAGAAAAGCACATTGTGATACTGCATTTAAATCCAAAGAGGATAAATCCCACTGCATTGCTACTGTTTATATCCTCCGCTGACAATCTGCATTCTAAGATCTGTCACCCATTGACTGGAGCTATGCTGGGGGCAACATCCTGCCCAGGTAAGATTTAGGAAGCTACTGAAAATCTTCCTTTCTAAGTGGGGCTTTGATCCCAAAGGAGAAAGAATGATTGCCATCTTTTCTTTCTTCTGAATTGTTTTGAATGTGAGCTCTTTATATGGCAAGGTTGCTGTTGTGCCCCTTGTGCCCCTACATTGCCCAGAGTTGTGTGATATAAAGAGATAAATTTATGGTAAATAAGTAATCAAAATAATAGGAAAGTTATGCAGTCTATGAACAGTTTGAAATAAATACCAGGTGTGAAAGTATCTGCTTTCTTATGAAAGCGGCTAAATCACTGCACTTACTCAAACTGATAATCCAAAACTTGCACAGCAAAGTAAACACAGTTGTGTATACTGTGAAAATGCTGCCTCTCAATCAAATCTGTAAACAAAATAGGAAAAAAAGCACTTGAGAGAACTCATCCCACAGAATTCAGGTTGGTCAAGAACAAAGACACTAACACATAAGAAAGAATAACTACCAAAGAAATTATACAATGTTACAAAACTCTTCTCAGTAAATAGCATCAACTGTTCAGAATTTTTATTTTAAATACGCTTGTTGCCCAAATGAGAAAATAAGCCAGAAATCTAGATGTTAAACATGGATTCCTATTATATACTGAAGTATTGGGAAGTTGAAAGCTGCCTTGCAACATAACATGCCTAGTAAGATTTTAATCATAATTTCTCAGTTTTTTAGATAGAGTGGAAAGTTATAATTTCTGCAGCTTTGTAATGAGCAAAAGAGCCATGGTGGTGTAGTGATTAGAATGCAGTATTGCAGGCTAATTCTGATGACTGCTGGCTACCAGCAGTTTGATTCTCACTGGCTCAAAGTTGACTCAGGCTTCCATCCTTCCGAGATTAGTAAAATGAGAACCCAGATTATTGGGGGCAATATGTTGACTCTGTAAACCGCTTAGAGAGGGCTGTGAAGTGGTATGTAAATCTAAGTGCTATTGCTATTTAGGCTAAAAATAAATTGTTCAGCCCACTTAAATGAAACTTTCCCAAAATCTCTTATTTTGCTTAGTGGAATCCTGTTTACTATAGTATGTGCTATAATATACATATCACATATGACATCCAAGGATTCTTATATCATGTCTGACCTGTATTCTGTTCCATAAATCCCATGTCACTCTCCCTATCTTCTGCAAAGGAAGTTCCCTTTGCTGTTAGCAGCTGCAATACAAAGAAAAGTTCTGAAAAGATATTTGGCACGAGGTTTTCTGCAAAAAAAAAAAGTAAACAAGAATAGCAGTCATCCAAAAGGTTCCCTCTGGTGTTCATTACAGGTAGTCCTTGTCTTACAACCACAATTGAGCCCAAAAACTATGTTATTGAGACATTTGTTAAGTGAGTTATGCCCCGTTTTACAACTTTTCTTGCCGCAATTGTTAAGTGAATCATTGCAGTTCTTAAGTTAGTAACACGGTTGTTATATGAATCCCCATTGACTATATCAGAAGGTTGCAAAGGGGGATCACATCACCCGGGGACACAGCAACCATCATAAATATGAACCAGTTGCCTAACATCCAAAGCTTGATCATGTGACCATGGGGATGCTGCAATGGTCGTAAGTGTAAAAACTGGTCATATGTCACTTTTTCAGTGCTGTTGTAACTTCAAAGAGTCACTAAATGAATTGTTGTAAGTTGAGGACTACCTGTATTTCAAAGAAAAGTATGATCATATCAACCTGTGTTCAGATTAAAAAAACTTTTATATTTTAAAAAGGAGAAACATGTAATGCCTTTTAAAACATTGATAAAATATATGTAACTAAAAATATAGAGTTAGATGTTAGGGTTTATTAGTTTTACCCAATAAAAAGCTTCTTTAACTGACTGATTTGACTTTCAGGATTTATTATTTTTTACATTATTTTACACCAAAATATCAAGAACTTGCACTTGCCTAATGCAAATGGCTAGTAACCTATAACAGTTTCAGAAGCTGCTCTCTGCATAACAAACTGGAGAATGAGAAAAGGAAGCATCTTGAGGAGATTATTCCCATTCAGCTCTGCCTGGACACTATACCCCAGAGCCAGTGTCAAAGGAACACAGCTATTATTGTAAAAGAGTAGTTTCCCTGTATTAATCGAAGGTCTGACTTGTCTTCCTCTGAAGCCTTTTTGCAAGCTAAAAAATGTGTTATACAATCTGACATTCCAGGAACTCATTTTAGCATAATGCTATCCTCTTATGTAATAATTCAGGCTTGATATGATTAATTCATGGCTTGAATTAATCAGGATTTTTCATTCTCAATGAGCAAAGCTTTGGTACTATCTTTCCCTGTCAAACAGAATGACAATTACATAAACACCCTTTGTATAATGCTAAACCATAACTAATAGACCAAAATGTCACATAATATGCTAAAATTCCAACCATACTATGGCTTAATAGAATATTCTAGTATACAGAACAATGCAAAAAATATAATTGGTTTAGTTTTGGCTTAGCCACTTTTGTTCATAAGCCATGATTTATTACGGGTAGTCCTTGAATGACAGCAAACCCAATTACTGTCGTTAACTAAAATGCAGTGGTCATTAGATGAGGTTCTCCTTGCAACTTCCTGCTGGCTTCCCACATTCAAAGTCTCCCATCAAGCAGCAGCTATTTATTTCCTTCTGACTTGCTTGCGCAGGACATGCACAGGTGTATGGGGAGCTTGAGTGGCAGAGCATGAGCACATTGAGGCTTGGGTTGATTTTGGAGTAGGGAGTAGGATGAAGGAAAGCATGAGGGTCTGGAGGAAGTATGACAAGGGTTGGACAGGTTGTGTGGGGAAGCGAGGGAAGCGTGGCTTCGGGAGGATCCTTAGGGATTGGATCGCATGAGTAGCAAGGGAGATGCGGCAAGGCTGAGGGTACCATTCATTCAGCACCATCATAACTTCAAACACTTCGCCCCAAGCTACTCAGAAGTTGCAGGAGCGAGTTAGGCAGCAAATAAATTTAATTAATAAATAAGTCGAGCTCTGCCTGAGGCAGTGACAGTCAATGTACATAATTTGTATGAATTAATTTAAAAAACTAAATTGCACAGAATTCTATTTCTCAGCTTTCCAATTCTGAGTATGCATTATTATAGCAGTTCTCATTAACAAAATAGCGGATAATACATATATAAGTTTGATGTAAGAACATCATTGTACTCTTATCAGCTACTGTTTTTTCAAAGCAAGATTCATTTGAAATTTCATCCGTGATAAATGCCTGTGCACACACGTCATCGCTCTTCTCTCAAATCAATAGAAATCCCAAGTGTTAATCTGTTTCAATTTTTCTACCTGCTATGCAAATGGAATAAAGCTCAGCTAGGTGTTCCAGCTGTTTTCTGTAAGTCACTTTGTTGACATCAGCTGAGGCTACCGACTGGTTTTCAGTTTGAATATATACATTCCAACCAACATTAGATTTGGTGGGTGTGCCAGAATCCAGGGATAAACTTATAGAGGAAGACGTGTGATGCAATAATTTAGATCTGTAATACAAAAAGAGTAAATGGCCGCAGAATTAGCAATCATAAAAATACTAAAACATTACATTCTCTACTGTAACTGCTGGATTATTTCAGACATTTACCAGAAGTTTAAAAAATGTGAAGTCTTTAAGAAACTTATCTTAATACTTTTTACTGCTATTTCCTACAATATTTGTAACAACAGCATGTTTATAAAATACTATGGATCAAATCTGAAAATAAATCCAGTTACTTATGAATCTAAAAAAACACTAAGGAGAATAGTTAGAACTTGCAAATTACATCTCTGTTAAATGTAATGGAGAAGTCATTTTAAACATATGTAAGATGTTCTACTTCTTTAAGAAATGGGTCTATGACAACTCACCGCAGCCAACTCACCATGGCCAATTCACTGCGGCCACCTCGCTGGAGAACAACTTGTCATGGGACAACTTGCCACAGAACAACAATTACACTAACACAGAAGAAAAGTGGAGTACAATCTTTAAAGAAAGGATGCCAAAGAAGGGACAAAACCAAATTGAATGACAAAAATTATTTTAAATAATTAAATTGAATTGTTGAATTGTCCTGCAGTGAATTGTCCTGTTGTGAGTTGGTCATTGCAAGTTGTCTCACAATGAGTTGGCTGTGACAGGTTGGCTGAGGCAAGTTGCCCCATTCCATTAAGAAATGCCTGAAATCACACTGTCAACCCATAACGTATCTCTCTCTCCCCTTAGGCACCAGATCACAAATTCTATTACCTTTCTTTCTTCAACATCTCTCTTTCTTCCTGAAGGCTTCCCGTAATAGAAGTTAAATTCATTTCCTGAGAATCAGTAAGGTTCTCAGAACTTACTCCAGACTGAACTTGAGAGTTGCCAACAGGTGTAGAAGTGAAGCACATTTTGGGCTTGGACAGAGTTCTCTCAGTACTCACAGGAGTAGGATTTATTCTTCTTGATGGTTTGGTTTTGCTAAAACGAAAGAGAAAATCAGTTCAGGACAGTAAACCTTTCAATATTTAAGATAAAAGAAGATACCTGATAGTTCAAGCCAAGGTTCTAATAATACAATATTGTTTCCTAGTGACTAAGTGACTAATAAGCTTTTAAGGAATATGTAAATCAGATATATGTACAATAGCATTCTTCTCTATTCTGAAGAAACTGAAACTAATAAATATACTGCTACTGATATTGGAAATAAAATCTATCCTTAATGAATAAGTTTGCTACATGTTATAGTAACAATTTCCCCTGTTTTGTTCTGTGATCTGTGAAGAAATACTTTTTATCTATTCCAAATCTACCATAATGCAACTTTATTGGTTGCATAGGATTCTAGTATTTTGTGGGAGGGGGAAAATGTTGTTTTTGGTATCAATTTTTTTCAATAGTATACATTATTTTCTATAGTTTACTTGCATTCTTCCTTACTCATCTTTTTTTTCTACAATAAAACCCCCAAAGAACAGTAAGATTTCATAACAGAAATTGTTGTAGCCTCTTGAAAGTTTCCATTCTTCATACAGATAACCCAAAACTATGATATTCTGCAGCCATCTACTGGCAACTGGTAAAATACTTTAATAAATGTAATGTATTTATTTTTTCAATAAATTAATACACTACTAACCAAAAGCTCAAGTTAAACTTTTCCCTTCAATATTTTTCCATGACCAGCTCGAGAGTCCGCAAGCCCAAATAACTCATGTCGTAACCTCTATACCAGTATTTATCAACCTTGACAACTTCAAGATGTATAGACTTCAATTCCCAGTAATCTTGGCTTTCTGGGGTATACTGGGAACTGAGGTGGGCATGGGCGGGTTGGGTGTGGCCAGCTCAGCATCACTTTTCCTGGGGGCACCTGTGGTGGCCAAGTGCCAAGACAGGACTTCCCCCAGACCCTCCCTTCCTCCCTCTCATTATAATCTCTGTCCTTCCTTTTCTTCTTTTTCCCTCCCTCTTCATTGTCCTTTGTTCTTCCTTCCCCTCTTTCCTTCTTTTTCTTTGTCTTTCCTCTTTCCCTTTCTCCTTTCCTGTCCCTTCTTGGATGCTCAAATGTAAAAGGGGAAAATTTCTTCTTTTGTTTTGTTTTATTTTTAGTTTGTTTTGCTAGCCCTCTGCCAGCAAAAACAGAGTTCCATTTTCGCTGGCAGAGGGTTGCATGAGGCCATTGCAGCAGAAAACAAAGCCCAGGTGGGCAGCACATGCTCCCTCCTCCGAGCTCCATTTTTGTTGCCAGAGGCACCCCGGACTAGTCCTTCACTTTTTCCAGGGCGGCACCGTGGGCCAGATCTAAGCATCTTGACTTTGACACCCTTGCTTGAAACTTTGCTTCAGGACCTGCATTATCTTGCCATTCCAGAAGCAGGACATTTCTTTTTCATCGGAATTACCAAGATTTAATAACAGAGACTTACTTTATTTTTCCAGCAGCACTCATGGGTGGAAACTCCTCCAAATCATGTAAGTTAAGCTGGTCAGATGGTGAAGAAGTGGAGACAAGATTCATTTCACTCGGTTTCTTCTGTCTCAATGAAGAAAATGAGGAGCTTTCACTTTTTACTTCATCATTTGTGTTTCTTCCTACATCATGTCCCATTGACCGACTAGAACCACTTGTACAATTGCTCCCTTTTCTTCTGCTTCGCCTTATTGGAGCAGCAACAAGAAAACTCCCCAAGTTTGTTTTCTGAGCAGATCGTCTCTCACTGCGAGAAAAAATAGGGCTCGAACCCACACTTGGGCTACTGCTGAGATCCGCATTTAAGAGATCACTACTGGAATTCAGTTCACTTGACCCATTAACAACTGAAGATCCATGCAATTCTGAAGCAGAAATACTGGTATTTGGAGACTGCAAGCCAGTAGGAACTCTATCAAAGAAAAGTTGTCCACGACAGCTACTATTCTGGAACTTTTTTTCAGATCCGGTCCTTTGGTTCCTATAGCTACTAGAATTTCTCAAGTTCTTGGAATTTGGAATTTTAGCAGGAGTAGATGGTCCATGGGTCAATATCTGACTGGTCTGTTCCCTGAGGTAGTTCAGCAAAAAAGGAACAAAGTCTTTTTGAAGCAAATTAAGGGCAACAAGTTTGGGGTGAATTGGAGAGTCCTGTACAAACAAATCATAATAAACATCAACTGATTTATTTTAATCTGAATTTTACTTCAGACATGTATGACTTTATCCATTATTTTACAAGAATAAGCTCAGTTATGAATTTCTATTATAAGCATACAAAGCACAATGAAACCCTTTCAAAATCAAATCTCTCAGGTAATCTAAAACCAGAAGTCAGAGACTTACCATAATTGATTAAATCATAATCATGTCTCCTCTCAAACACTTGCCAAATTAACAGACGGCAACAACATGTGGTTATATATTGTTCTATCAATATACATTTTTTTAAAAATTGGCATCCAGCTGCCAACCTGGAAAAGCACCATCCCGTATACGTTTTTGGCCTGGACGGCCTCCTGCAGCACTCTGCTGGCCAAAATGCCACTCCTGTGCTCCGTTTTGGCTGCCAGAACCACTGTGGACCGGTCCTTTGCTATTTGCAGGCTGGCCCTGCAGGCCAGATTTAAGCACCCTATGGGCTGGATCCAGCTTGTGGGCCTTGAGTTTGACACTCCTGTGCTAGAGGATTTTAGTCTTGCTTTGCAACATGCAAGCTTCCTATTTGTTTCTTAAACATGGTTTTAATTTGGAGCAGAGTTTTTTAAGCATATAGGAAAGATGTCCAGTCCCTATAGGCCAGTGATGGTGAACTTTTTAGGCACCAAGTGCCCAAACTGCGTGCATGTCCAAATTGAAAGGTATGTGTGCGAACACAAACACATGCATGCGCTGACATGTGTGCATACACAACAGACACCCAAAAACCAGCTGGCTGGTGGGAGGCGGAGCATCCCAACACCGGCAGCGTGGTAAGAGGTAAGATCTTTTTCTTTTGTGAGCTTGTTTCGTCGTTTGCAGGGAAACAGAAGTTCATGAAATAAATGCCACAGAGATCTGACCTGGGGCGACGGCATGTGTGCCAGCAGAGAGGGCTCGGTGTGCCACCTCTGGCACACATGCCATAGGTTCAGCATCACAGCTATAGGTTTTATTTTGCGTATCTTGGTTTGCCCTTATTTCCTTTTACTTCCACTTCCTTTAAGTTTTTTTATTGTTAATTTTAACAATAGGAGTTTAATAATTAAAATTAAACAACTAATTGGCACTTCTTTAGCATCTCTAAATCAAGAAATGGCATTAAAAATCTTATTAGCTCCCATGCACCACCCAAAATACAAAGGCACTGAAGATAAAGACAATCTTTTGAATGACACTAAGAAAGCTTTAATCAGCAATGCACTACTTAATTACTGTAAGCACAAGAGATCCATTTTAAAATACCCTACACAATAACCAGTGTAATAAAAAGACACTCAAATATTTGTTCAAACAGCTGCTTATAAAGGCAGTATAATTTACTTTCCAATTACTGGGAGTTGCTGAACATTGATTTATTCACTGGTTATAGGACTTTAGCACAGTTAGGCTGGAATGTTGCTTTAAACTGACCAAGCAAGACACATACATTGCATGTGTGTGTAGAGACCAAGTAAGTACTCATGTCCAACATTAGTTTTCTAGAGAGTGAACTAGTACAAAGACTTCTTTATGCTTAGTTGAGAAATTCTACAGTTCTTCCAGCTATACATTTTCATACCTAAGGAGAAATGCTTATGGACTCTATGCCATCTCCTGATGATTTAAACAGCATATTAAAATTGATCCTTGATCAGTAAATCCTACATTATATTTAACACTGGCTCTAGCCAAGCTAGATTGATGTGACGGCTTCTGCTATTTGACTTACAAGCAGTTTATCTTTCTTTTTCTTTTCTTTTTTTTTGTTGCAGGTGCCAAAGTAACTTGATTGGCTTTGGATACAATGTTACTTGACTCCCATAGGAAAAGACAATCCCGTTGCTTTCTCCCTTTCAGGTAATCCAAGATAGAAGCATGTTTTGATTTGCCACCCTACAGGCAAAAACTTTTGTTTTTGTAAAGAATTCATTCCCACATGCGCAAAAGACAGTAGACGCATATGAAATACGGTTTTCATAACATCCGCAATTCTGGGCGCATTTGCTGGGGAATAAGTTTCCTCTGACTTTTCCCACCTTATTTCAAGGGGGAAATGTAACCCCCACCCCAGGAATGGGTTGCAAACCTCGGCCAAGGCTTGACCTGCAAGCGGACAGATCAGTGAAATTGGGGAAGGAGTGCACGGGATATTGGGGTCAGGATTACGCAGTCGTCTCCACCTTCCAAGGATAAAGAGCCCATTCGCACACACCCTGGAGGCCCCAAAAGCGCCCTGTTCCGTAGCCTCCAGGGCCGCGCAGGAGGAGCACCTAAGCAGGCAACGCGCGGCGGCTAGTCCTGCTTTTTTCCCGCCTCCTTTTCGATGCTTTTGACGGCGAGGAGAAACTTCACCGCCCCCGCCAATTTCCCGCCCTGCGGAGGGCTAACTTAAAAGAAGCGCCGCTGTCGCCGAAGCGAGCTGCGCGTTTTACCTCTTCGGCGCAGCTCTGGCTTGACTTCAGCCACCGCACCACCGCGCCGGCTGCCACCTCGTCCCGCAAGAGCAGCTCCAAAGCGGCCGCCATCCCCCGCCGCCCTTGGAACCAGAGGCGCCGCTTTTGCAGCCTTTGGGGGCAGGGGCGCAAACACGCTTCGCTGCAGCCCCCCTCCCTCCTCCGAAGCAGCAGCGGGAGACAGGGAGGAGAAGGGAAAAAAAGAAGGGGCGGGGTCTAGTTTCCTTCTAACTCCGGGTTACTGCTCAGCACGTGAGGAGCGCGCGTGGGGTGGGGAGAGGTGGATGGGACGCCGGACGCGCGCTGGGTTGAGAGGCCGCCACCTCCACCCCCACCCCTGCGGGAAGGCGGGATCACAACTCTCAGGGGGAGCGGAAAAAAAAAAAGCGCGCGCGCGCCCCAGAAGCTGAAAGGCACGATGGGGGCGTGGCCAAAACCCTCCGGCTCCGGGCAAGGGGCGGGCAATGAAACGCATCGACGAGTGGAGGAGTCGAAGCCATTTCCCGGCAAAGGTCCCCATTGGGAGGCGCCGAAGCTTTGGAAGTTGGGGATTGGCGGGTCTCGCAGCGGGGCGGGCTCAAAGGAGGTCCGCGGCAGCAGGGTTGCCTCCCCCCCTCCCCTCCCATGTCAACAAGCGGGGCGCCTGCGCCGGGGGTTTGCGCGTCTTTTCCTCTCATGCGCGGTATTTGCTGTCCGAGCGAGGCCCCGGGTTTGGCCTAGAGCCGGTGGCGCGGCGGTGGCGGCGGCACAATAAAAAGCGGCCGCCCTTTCCCGTCGCGGACTCTCGGAGCGGCAGCCCCCTCTCTCTTCCCCACTGGAGCTTTAGGATGGCGGAAGACTCGCCCAAGCGGCGCAAGGCCAATTTCAACGAGGCGGAGACAGAGGTGCTGATCGAGCAGGTGTTGAAACACGAGCAGGTGCTATTCGCGGCCGGGCCGGGCCGGGCCTCCCCGGGGCAAAAGCGCAAAGTATGGGAGCTCATCCGGCATAAAGTGAACCCGGTGGCCGCTTGCCCTCGCGAGGTGGAGGACCTCAAAAAGCGCTGGCGGGACCTGAAGCGCCGCGATCGGAGCAAGCTCTGCCGCGTCACCCACGGCGCCGGCGGGGTCGCCCCGCACCCGGCCTCCTTCGGCCTCCTGATGGGCAACGAGGACGCCTCGCCGCCCGACCACCTCCGATCCTACACCTCGGGGGGGCTGCCTGCCCCCAACGAGGCTCTGCCCATCGTCGGGGGCATCGACACCCTGGATCTGCCCAGAGCCTCCTCCGTGTCGGATATGGGTGAGTTGCAAAGGAGCCGGACCGCAGCCTCTTCCCTTGTCCGACCGGGCTGCCTCTCCCCCTCCCCCCGCCTCGCCGCCCTTCCCTTCGCGGGCAACAATAGTCCCCCGTTGATTCGGGGGCTTTTTCCCCCCGTGGAGCGGAACCGTGAAGAGCTCTTGGCCATCCCTTTTAAGTCTTGGTGCAGCCCGCAGTTTCTCTTCTCGATACGCCCAGAAGAAAAGATGCTGGATGCCGCTTGGATAAGAACTGGCTTCCGATTACTGCAGCGGTTGGCGTTGCGTTGAATTTATGCGGCTAAAGTTCCCTTGTGGGTCAAGAACATATTGTGGAAGTGGGTCCTTTGGGTTAATGAACTTGTTTCAAGGCTGATTCTATAAATATTCCTTCAGTAGATAGGAACATTATCGGAATGCAAAAAAAAAAAATGCCTCCTGCCAATTCAGTTAGATTGATGGGAGCTCTTTCCAAGGTAGTTAAGGCTTCTCATGCAATACCTGGAGATGAAACAGTGTGGACGGCTCTGGTTTTGTTTTTACTGCTGAGCTCTCTAAAACGAAGTAGAAAATACCAGAAAGTAAAAATGGGATAGCTTGCATTTCTCACTTGCTATAGCAGAAATATATTCTTTGTAAACACTGAAACTTTAGATAGGTTATGGAATTCCAACTGCTAAAGTTTTGAAAATAGCCCAATGGATAGATGCAGAACAAGGGGCAGAGCCAATTGTTAGAATATTAGAAACCAGAAGATTCCTGCTTGCTTAGGTTTAGAATGAAAAGTTTCAAAGACAATTGCCAATGTCCCTTAACTTCTTTCAGGAAACATTGCTAGGTTGAAGCAGGCAGAGTTCAGCATCTTTTGGTATGGTTTTAGATGATTTGCAGTGGATAAACTTAAGGATTTTTGACTCCCCATTATTTAAAACACTGTACATCTCTCCCACCCCAAGAAAATTATTTCACTGAAATATATAGTTGAAATTAATTCAGAATAGATATTTTTTATAGAAGGATAATGAGTACCATTCATTCATTCATCAAATCAAACTTTTAGATTGAGTTTGTTTAGTTTGTAATAATGTTTCTTCTGCACTAGGCTCCCCTTCTAATTCTATTTTTTTTAAAAATCTATGGTCTGAAATCTTTTCTTACACTGAACATCAATTGTACAGGTGGTAGTCGGCTTAAAATCACAATTGAGCCCAACATTTCCATTGCTAAGCAAGACAGTTGTTAAATGAATTTTGCCCCATTTTACGGCCTTTCTTGCCACAGTTATTAAGTAAATCACTGCAGTTGTTAAGTTAGTAGCATGACTGTTAAGTGAATCTGGTTTCCCCATTGAGTTTGCTTGTCAGAAGGTCGTAAGATGTTATAACATAACCCTGGGATACTGCAACCATCATAAATGCATGCCAGTTGCCAAGCATCCAAAATTTGATCACGTGACTATGGGGATGCTACAACAGTGGTAAGGGTGAAAAAGTCACTTTTTTCAATGTGTTGTAACTTCAGTCACTAAACAAATGGTTGTAAACGTATACTGATCTGGAATATCTAAGGGTCTGTTAGTATATCTTCCAGACTTTGTTCCCCTATATATACGGCTTCATATTTTAAAGTAGAAATGGTGGTGGCAGTGCCGCCAGTAAAGATAACATCTTTGCTCTACTTTCCTATGTATTGCTTATGAGCTATTAATAACCCTGCAAGATTTAATCAATGGGGCAATCAGTGAGCGATGTTGAATGAGATATACTGTACTCTGAATTATTCTACAGAGAACAAAATTTGGTTGCTTACATCATATTCTGTGTTGTTCTGCAACAATGCTGTGTTTAAAAACACTTTTTTCCCAACACCTAATAGATGCATTCATACATCACTTTTGGCACAGCTATAGTAGGTGGTTTATAGAAGCACATTACATCAAAATCCACATTCTGGCTTAGTGCAGCATCTTTTTGCATAATCATTGATTTTTGAAAAACAATGCCCTCCAGTCAGTGTTGAGTTCTGGCAACCACCTAGACAAATCCTTGCAGTTTTCTTGGCAGGGTTTCAGAAATGGTTTGTCATTGCCTCCCAAGACTGAGAGTGAATGTTACTAGCCAGCGTTGTACCTAAGGCAGGACTTGAACTCGCACTCACCTGGTTTCTAGCCTGACTTCATTTCTATACCACTTTGCATCTTTGGCATAATACTGTGTAGGTTCTTCATTTAAGCCAGGGAAATAGCATAGCTTGTACAACTTTTTTTTTTTAAGAGAGGAAATTTTGAGCCCAATTTTTAATACATGAAGTCCAAACCATCCTATTAGTTTTTAAATTTAATTAGCTTTTAAAAATAAAATTAATTTAATTAAATATTTGCATTTTAAGACATAAAAAACCCTTTTCAATAATGAAGAAATTCTTCATCTGTACATAAACAAAATATGTAAACAAGATCTTTATGCATTTTAACATATAAACACTTGGAAGTGCTCTTCTCATAACATTTTTTTCATTTCCTGGAAGAGATGAAAGTACAGTAAATAACACAAGTAGATATTTTGTATAATACAGTATATTTACTTTTAATTTTTCCCTGTACTCTTGTCAATTAAATTGTGTTGTGTTTTAAAAATAGTGTTCTCTCTGCTATTATTCAATTTACAATTGATCTTTTCATTAATATATGTTCAGTTGCTGGTTGAAAATAGCACTACAGTAGTAAGTAATAATATCCAGCAAAAACTACATCATTTCAGAATGATTGTAGTCACTTTTTATTTGTTGGTCATACCCAGGCTTAATAGTTAAGAATTCCATTCATAAGGAGATTAATGTTTTACTTTACTTTTAGGTTTTACAGATGATCCTGGTCCATCCCAACAATCGTGTGTGGAGAAAATAAATCTAAAAGAAGAAATAGTGGTGAAAGTAGTGGAACCAGAAGAAAGCTCAGAAGATATGGCAGTTGTTCCTCCCAGTCAGGAGCAGCTCCCTTTTTTGGGGATACCGAATGGAGGCCCTTGCGGAAAAGTAAAAGCCAAAACGAAAACTCAACCCCAGACAGACTCTAATGAAATTACAGAAGATGATCTCTTACAGATCCAACAGAATCAACTGCATATCATTCAATCTGGGTTCGATAGCATCAATCATAATCTTCGGCTGCTACACCAAGGAATGCAAGATCTCAACAACAGCCTCAGTGTCATGGCACATACATTAGTTGCTATAAAAAATGTCTACGTGAAAAACAATGCTGGTCCAACTACCTTTGCTACTGTCACTACCCAGACCACCGCAGGGTACCTGAGTCCTGGGTCCCCTTTAGTCGAGGACAGAGTTAGGGTACCAGTGGCTGGGAGTAGTAGCAGAAGCAGCAGCTGCAGTTCCAGCTCAATGTCGCAAGAACCAGGCCCTTCAGAATTTCCTCGGCCACCACACAGACCTATTAAGAAGGAACATTCAAATGGCTGTTATTATTTCTGTTTTGCAGATGTGTAAGACTTGAACACATGTAAAGCAACTGTGACATTTGAGTAGCTATTCTGTACCCTGCTCTGGCACTGCATCATGGCTAGCAGATTTCTATAGCTATTCGTTTCTGATAAATGCTAAATGTATGAAATCTCCAGTATTCCCATGTGCAGAAAGCCTGTATCATAAGTGGAACAACACTAGCTACAAATTGATTCAACTGACTGTGAGGGGCAATATAGCAATATTTAATATTAAATTTTAAAAAATTGTAGAGCTCGGTTCTATACATGTTTACTCAGAAATAGGTCCTGCTGTATGTACCTGGCCTGGTTAACTTCCAAGTAAGAATGAATAGGATTTACCTGACAGATGACTTATACATTAACTTGCTTAGAGGGAATAAATAAACTCTGACATCTTGATATTTCTAATGTTTAAAACAAGAATGAAAAGATAGCAGCAACTTTAATTTTTTGGTAAAAACATGTTATATAATACTCTTTTTATAACAATCTAAATTGTGAATTGGTAAAAAAATCTTACTTTAAATGCTGCATAGTACCTTTCCTGTAAAATATACCAGCGATGGTGAACCTTTTTTGGCTCGCGTGCCATAAGGGGGGGGGGGAGTGCAGGGGAGTAGTGTGTGGGTATGTCGCACCCATAATGCAACATGCGACCCCTCCAGTGTGCGTGCACACATGAGAGGCGCTCCCCCCCATTTTTTCATGCTTTTTTCTCCCTCCCCAGGCTCCAGAGGCTTTATAAGAGCCTGGGGGGGGGGGCGAAAACAGCCTCCCCCCCATCCCCGAGGCCCTCCGGAGGCTTCAGGAACCTTCATCCCTGAAACCTCCGAAGGGCAAAAAAGGACCCTATGAGCAAACTGGAAGTCAGTCCCTGAAGCCTCCAGAGGATTAAAAATGACCCTCCGAGCAAATCAGAAGTCCGTTCCCGAACTTCCAGTTTGCCCATAGGGCCGTTTTTTGTGCTCCGGAGGCTTCAGGGAAGCTCCTGAAGCCTCCGGAGGGCCTCTGGAGGTGGCAGGGGGACTCTTTTCACCGCCCCAGGCTCCTATAAAGCCTTTGGAGCCTGGGGAGGGCAGAAAATGTCTTTTAAAAAGGCTGAACTCAGGTGCACGCACTGGCCAGCTAACAGGGCAACGTCTTGCATGCCCTGACAAATGGCTCTACGTGCCACCTGTGGCACGCGTGCAATAAGTTCGCCATCCTGGAAATATACCCTACTATAGATCTTATCTGTTGTAGCATTGGGAATGAATTGAAGTACTAAACCACCAGCAAAATGTTTGTTAGTTTTCCTGATTATTCCTCCATTATTGCTCATGCCTCACTGTTCAGAATACAACTTCCCCAACAAAACACTTTGCACAAAATATGCAGGGAAGGTTGCCTTTTGTTTATAATAAAAGGAAATTTGTTGCCCCTCAAAAAAGCTCAGTATTCTTGAGACTTATTTTCTAATGGGGAAAAAATCTATGTAGGGATATGTTTGACTTACCATGTTGCAAACACTCTATAGCAGGGGTGTCAAACTAGCGGCCTGCAAGCTGGATGTATCACGTGCAAGCCACACCCAACTCCATGAAGGGGAGAAACATTGCAAAATGTCACAACGGCAATGTGACAGAGTTTGACACCCGTGCTCTAGGTTTTTAAATGTGTCTGTGTGTGTCATATATATTTGTTTTATATATGCTGGTCGTGTTGTATTTGGGTCTTTTCCTGTGTAAGATTACACGGCAAAAGACCCGAATACAACAAGACCAGCTTACCTACACCCATGAAAATCTACGAAAACGTGTCTGTGTCTGTGTGCTCCAACATAACTCTGGAACGCCTCAAGCAATTTCAACCAAACTTGGTATACAGATGACTTACACTCTGGAAAAAAATACTGTGTGGGTAACACACCCTAACATCCCTCAGGTTGTGTGTTCTGTTAAGATACAGCCTGTTGTGCCTTCAAATGCCTTCTACTATACTGCCATAAAATGGCTTCTACTGTACAGAGCAGTGGAGTTCCTATGGTAGCGGCTTCAAAGTACTCCACAAGGGGCTCTCTCTGGTAAAGGGGAAAATCAAACATTAGAAATTACATTTGGTCTGGACATTTTCACCTATAAATAAATGCCCGAACAATGCCGGGTTATTAGCTAGTGCTTTATATATCATACTTATCCAGGGCTCAATGTAGTCAAGGTAAGACAGTCAAAATAACCTGCAATACAGATAGTCCTCAATGTATGACCACAATTTGGACAAAATGTTTCACTGCTAAGCAAGGTGGTGGTTAAGTAAGTTGCACCTGATTTCTCAATCTTTTTTTTCCAGAGTTGTTAAGCAGATCACTGCAGTTATTAACTGAACCATCTGGCCATTAAGCAAATCCAGTTTCCTATATTGATTTGTCAGATGCTGGCTGGGAAATTTACAAATGATAATCACATCATCCTGGAACACTGCAACCATTGTAAAAACATGCCAGTTGACAAGTGCCAGATTTTAATTATATGACCATGAGGATGGTACAATAGTCATAAGTGACAGGACCGGTTATAAGTTTTTTATTTCCAGCACCATTATAGCTACAAACAAATGGTGGTGCAAACCGAGGACTATTATCCATGATCCTGACCATTTGATCAGTCTCACTAGGGAAAATGAGAATTGTGCATCCAAGGTGGTTTATGTTTTGTGCACTTACTATAGTTGTTAGTCAACAAGTTGTGTCTTAGTATAAGGTATGAGCCTTGCTTAAGTGTGAAGTGGGGGAATGGTTTTAAAAATAACCTTCATTAAAACAAATTACAATAGATGTAAACCATTTAGTGTATCTGATTCATATAAGGATTTTTTTAGTTAAAAAAAGAGGATCTTGATATCCTGAGTAGACCTGTTACAGCAGAATTTTGTTTTTAAATATATCACTCCAAGAAGGATATAATCCATACCACGCTTATATTTTACCTTGAAAATACTCAAATTTGACAGTTTTACCTTACTAAAGTTAACTAAAATAAAAATAATAACACACTCTTTTCAAGGCTCTACTGCATACAAGTTGTTCCATTCCAAGCTAACCTTTGTGCTTGCATTCTGATATGCTGAAGCCTGGGTGAAAAGCAGTATATTTATTATAAGTCTTTATAGAGATCTTTGCACAAAACACTATTTCAGTGTGAATTATATTGAGAGACCTCCATAAAGGTATAGAAAGATGTTAAATCTCAAATAGTATGATAAACATTTCTAAGGCAATGTGCCTTATAGATACTAATAAGCTGGGTGTCTTCTGTCAGATTTACAGAACTGAATGAGAATTTAGAATCAAATTCAGAAATTTCAGCATTAAGGAACTAGTAGAGGTATTAATATAATTTAAATATTGTGAAGAATCACTTGGGATAGATATGTATCTTCAATTATTGTTACTTGTCTATAAAATATTCTAAAAGTATAAAAGGCTACCATTATTCTAGGCAGCACCTGATGGTTTAGTTACATTGTATTTTCCATCTCAATGTTCTGTTATGATACATTTAGGCTTCTTGTAGCAGATAAGAGGTTTAATGCATTAGTCTCATATAGACATGCCTCATTTCAAATTGCTTCATATTAAAACTATTGGATGTTTATGGATAATACAATCACCTTTTAAAAAAACACTCATTTTTAATCAGCCAGAGACATTTTGAAGTGTAAGACTTTTTTACAGGACATGCATACATAGTCATCCTCAGGTTTGAATACAGGTAACACAATAGCATTATACTATTTATACTCTTCGTTGTAATCACAAATCAAATCAGACTTTGAACAATTAGCAAAAATAGATTATAAATCTTCAAGTGTTCAAGTTGAAACATGTATTTTGTGGCCCATTATTATTACCATTGACAGCCAGTTTGGTATAGTGATTAAATTATCAAGCTAGAAACTTTTCGGGCCAGCCTAAGATATAAAGCAAATTTTGTGTTAATTTTCACATAATGATTTGACATATATTGAATCAACTTGAATCTTTATTCATATTAACAATGGATTCTTAAGATTCTATTTCAATAGAAAGGAGCTGTGATTCTGGTAGCATTCTGAGGTAAGTGGTATTTCCATTAATTAAGCTATCTTTGCTTTGGATACAGCAAATTATTAGAGGCTTCAGAAAATCCTCTGGTAATATGCTTTGCTTCAAAGTATGTATTATTTAAACTATGATTCCTTTAAAGTATTTGTCATAAAATATGCAATTTTTCAATCATACTGAAGCAGCATACAAACAGCACCAGTTTAAATCTTCAAGATGGAGTTGATTCTATACGAATATTTGAAGAAAAGTGCTCTGCTTTAATGTGGCAAGTATAATAAACAAGAAAATATTCCAAATACTTTACCAGAAAAAAATGTGCCACAAATAACATCTTCCTTGCCTTCCTGTGGATTTTTCTTGTCCTATCCTTGCAGTTGTAAATATTTTGTTAGATAGTCTAAAACAGGGATGTCCTACCTTGACAATTTTAAGACTTGTGGTCTTCAACTCCCAGAGTTCCCCAACCAGCCATCTTGAAGTCCACAAGTTAGACCCCCCTGGTATCAAAGATGAAACAATGTACTCTAATTTTAACATTAATAAATACAAATTTACTAAATTTTACACTATGGTGTGTGTGTATGTAAACATTTACATACACATACACTATACACATAGACACATTTACATACACATACATATGCAACAGTGTAAAAACTTGTAAAATTGTGTCTAACTTTTATTAATATTAAAATATTAGTAATATTTTTAAACTATAACTAGTGTCAGAGGCAAAGAAGTCTGCCCTTGGGTCTTGATTGAAATCATTCAGATTTGAAGCATAAATTAGGGTTGCAATATAGCGTATCCCATCTTCTGAAGGAATTATGACCACTACACACAAACTATTGATCATGTACATTCAAGAAATTTGACCCTAGTAAATGATCAGCATATAAGTGTGATAAGAATTTTTTTTGTTTTGTATTCCTGAATTTCTTTATTCTGGTCTATTCTTTTGCTCCTATTTTATGCCACCATAAAATATGATAATGTTGTGGGGAGTTAAAAGATTCTGCCACATGTTGCCATATCTGGCCTGAGATCTACAATATGTTCATTTATTTATTCATTTACACAATTAGTTGTGCTATATAATATACAGTAGAACATTGCTAATAATGGAAGATGACATGTTTAAAACTTTGCTACTCAGAGTGTTGCGAAATTAAGTATGGAAACTGAGTTGGCATTATGTTCTCATACAAGGCTCACTTCCTGTACACCACTGTAGTAAGTGGCTGTTCTAGATTGAATGGTTCAATACAGATATAGACAGTAATTCAAAGATTGCAAAAAAAAAAGTGACCTTTCCTAAGAGGTCATGGTGCAGTTGTTTTGTCATATGGGTTTAACTTGCTACTATTCTCCTGGCCGTTTACTTTTCATTTTCATGGATAGATTATCTAATGTGAGCAATGTGTGAATAATGATTAAACATAAACAGTTTTACGGCAGAAATCTGATATATGTATATGTGTATACATCAGTATACACATCCTGACAATGCTTAGGAACCTTATGCATAGCTAGTGAAGTGTCCAAAATAACAGTACATTACACAGAAATATAATCATACTTATTTGTTGCTAAAATATTTAAATATACAATTAATTGATATTTACTATCTAAATACTTTTGATTCTGATTTTCTGATTCCCTAGATTTAAAATATTAAACTTTGATGTTTAAAAAATAAGTCTAATAATATTCAACTGTTTTATATTTATTTTATGGGCTTGACACTGCATTCTAAAATATTTTAAAAAGGAAAATACAGGCAATCCTTGATTTACAACAGCTCATTTAGTAACTACTCAAAAGTTACAATGGCACTGAATAAAGTGACTCATGGCTATTTTTCACACATGACTGTTGTAGCATCCCTATGGTCACATGATTCAGATGCTTGGCAACTGAATCATATTTATGACGGTTGAAATGTGCCATAGTCATGTGATCATTTTTTGTTACCTTCTGGCAAGGAAGCCAGATTCAACCATATTACCATATTACTGACTTAACAACTGCAGTGATTCACTTAACAACTGTTGCAATAAAAGTAAAATGGGACAAAACTCACTTAATAACTATTTTGCTTAGCAACCAAAATTTTGAGTTCAATTCTGGTTGTAAGTAAAAAATTGTATACTCAAGCTCTGTTAATAGGGATATGGTGAACCCAACAGTAATTGGTTGGATGTGCTACCAAGAAATAGAGCAAGCAGAAAAACAACCATATTTATCCATATTTATTTCATCACTGTAGAAAGGTTTATTAAAATGCTGCATTACTTATTACTTATTCACAGATCTGCATTCTTCTTTTCAGCACCAGTTCCATTTTCCAGAGAGGAAAAAATATTCTTTTTCATAGCTTGTTCCAATTTACATTATATCCAAAACTATTTTAGAGGAGTTCCATTAAAAATAAACTGACAAATCTAGTCAATGTTGTTTGCATGCTGAATGATTTTTATTTAGAACCAGTTTATAAAAATAAAATACAAAATAATTTAAAAACAGAACTCAAAACATTTACAAAAACTTGATATGATACAAATGGGGTAAAATAAATAACTACATCTTTATGTACAAATGAGCATTATAAAGACACCATTGTCAATACCTTGTTTCTGAGCAAAAATGGTAAGACATCTAATCTGAACTCTGAACACAAGGAAAGAAAAGTTTGAAATTCTTGATGCTACTAGGTTACCTCTCCAGAATATTTTTTATCTCAATGCATTGTATTATCCTTGAAATAGTATTTTCTGAATAAATAATGGATGGCTTTTCTAATTTTTTAAAAAAAGTCAGACTGTTGAGAATTTTCAAATTAATATGGTCACCCCTGGCTTTGAAATTTAATTTTAATTTATTTGGATTTTTATTTATTTGCAATAAAGAAGGAAAAACATAAAACATAACAGGCCATGAATAATTCACTAATAAAGGGAAAGATTTAGATATTCACTTTCTGATCACTGAGGAACAACATGCAACCGGAGGTTAAGAAAACCTGTCTAGAGAATCCGAGGAGCTGTGTAACACATCCTTTTTAAAGCAAATTTTTACCTGTTAACACAGCATTAATATTATTCTCCTTTGTACTGGTCCAAATAGCTGAAACACTTCAGATCTGAGACCTAAGCTGTTACTTTGCAAAGGAGAGAAAAATGGGAAGGGCTCAGTGGCTCCCACTTTATGCCAAAGTGAAATGAAATACTTGAATATGAGCACACAAAACAGACACAATTCAGCAAAGATCAATACACAATGGACCATTTATGTGTTCCCTGTTCTGCTCCAGGATGGAAAAGGTCGCTCCATATTCTTTGCCCCTGAAAATTATTTCTACCTAGCAGCAGCAACTATATACAGGGGAGAGATACTTGTTTTAGCACTATACAGTCTGTCTTCCAGGCTTTAAGAATTTTTTTTTTTTATCAAATTGACTTTCCTTAATTCATTCTTTCAATTATTTTAAAAGGAAATAATTTAGGAACTTTTGTGCTAATTTATGCCAAGCTGAGAAACCACAATTTAGTGGGATGAGGCTATTGCTATTATTCTCCTTGTTTTGTTTCTCCTCTCTGAAGAATAAATAGGGAGGGGAGAATCTTCACTAATTCTTCTCTTCCAGTAATATTCTATCTGACCCTCAATCTTCTTTTGCTTTCCCCAGTTTTCCAACAGAAAGAGTGTCCTGCATTAGTCAATTCTGGGATAGTCCTGCTGGCAAATTATAGTCTCGACCTAACCCAATATTCCCAGTGGAAAATTAAGGCAAAAAGCTGAAATTTAAGATGAACAAAAGACAAAAAATATCAACGCAAAGTTCCTGTTTACTATCTAAGAAGTAAATTTAAAAATTCACATACTTTGATAAATTTTGAAGAAATTTCTTTTCAAATGATCACTCCCATAAAGTGTGATGATGAGCTCTTTTTACTAGCAAAAACAAGTATTTTGAACTGTAATCTGAGCACAGAGAATTGTGTGAAAATTTGAGATATAAAGGAGTATATCATAACTTAGATTCTCTCTGTATCCCATCATAGTGTTTTCTACATTTAAAATGTCTTTGGGATAAATTATTGCAGTAGAAAAGGAATACTTTTCTTTGAACTGTCTATAAGCAAGCTGAACCTGTTCATAAAAACAACTTGCTTATCTAAACAACCACAGAAGTTAAACTCAAATATTTTCTAGTTTTAAGAGTTTGCCATTATTATTGTTTTTCTAGTTTTAAGGGTTTGCCATTATTAGTGTTATTAAAACAATGATAGAAACCAATTAATAGTACTAGAGTAATGAAAATATCGCTAAATTTTAAAAAAACAAGACCAGATAGTAGTTCTTATTGTTTCTTTCTCTCAACATACAGCCTATTGCATTATAATTATACAAATGAGTATCTGAAATAGAACACAAAAATTGTAGAAAAAGCAGCATTACATGTGTATTTCTGTTCATATGAACATTGTTAGTCAACTGGTTGTTAAAATGCATGCAGACTAACAAATGTCTCCATACATTGGACTGAGCCCACCTATCTCCTTAACCTGTTTTCTTAAAAAAAAAATTGGCAAAGCAAAAAGATTATACAAACAAGAACTATAAGCATGAAATCTAGTGTTTTGCTTTATATTTAATATGCATTAACAGAAGAGATTGTGCAGTCAGATTATCTAGTGGGGTACACAATCAATTCAGGGAAGTATCTATTAGCTATTATTAGTCATGACTCATAAACAAAGCAGACAATATATTATAGACATGGGATCTCATTCATCCAAGTTGCCTCTGAGGTGTTAATGCAGTTCGCAGAATCTGCATGTTTTCCTCATGACTTGCCTAATGTAGGAATGACCCCTCTACACCACAGCAGCAAAATTTATGGTACGGTAAAAGAAAAGATAGCAGGGAACGGACATCATGTTGGATTCTCTTATGGCTGAATTAAAAGGTGCTCTTGAAACTTAAAAAACCTCTTAAGACAGGATGGTTAGAGGATCCATTCTCTAAGCAAGACTGGTACTAGAACATCAATGCTACCTAAACAGAAGACTGGATTAACCTTAATGTCAAACATTAAATGATCATAACTAGAGAAGATAGCATAGCTAGTAGAGCATAGTTGACAACATACCAGCTAAGACTAACCATCTAAATTTTCCATTCTAAATCGTATGTAAAAAGATTTTTCTCTCTAAGATATAAACCAGTTGTCCTTATTTTCCACATTAAGATATTCAGTAGAAACAGATAATGTGAAAACAATATCTTAAGATGATGGATAGATTTTGAAAAATGCAGGCACTCTTTCACACTTTTAAGGGTCTTAAAAAGTATATATTCTATATCATTCAGTATCCATATATTAAAATTATTGTCCTTTGTCTTCTGGAAACTGCTTTTATATACACGGATTACTATTACAGATTAGACAACTGGCATTGTTTATATTGTTTATATTTATTGCAGGAAGCAACTGAGCTATTAGAGAACTACATCTATCCAAACTCTAAGAGCAAAGACCTATAGCTCCGATTAGAGCAGTCCTACTTGAAGAAAAAGATGACCAGCCAAATATAACTTCTGAACATTATCAAGAACAAAATGTCAAAGCATTTTCTTGACTTTTAAGAAACCTAAGCAAAGAAGACTACACTTGGAGCTCCATGTTTTTGATACAAATACAATATAAATGGACAAATTATCTCTGATGCAAAGGTAAATGTATCTGTTCTAAGAGTATGCATTTGGCTACAAAGACATTACAGATGGTAAATTTCAGCTGCTTTTGATTCCATGCAGTATAATTACACTGTAGACAAAAATATGATGTAAGGATTAATGTGCCTACAATGTACCTTTAATTCTAAAAAATTATGCCGCCACCACCCCCAACCAACCCTCAACAGTCTTGCAGGATTTTTTTTAATTCTTGATAAAACCCCAGGATAATGTCAATCCCTAAAGCAGTAACTTTTCAGCACAGCAGTAACAGTGCCAGAGCCCGTATATCAACATCTGATCATTCATACAACAGAGCAGGTCTGAATGAAAGTAGATGGTGCTCTCACTTGAGTTCAATTGGCCAAATGTTCTATGAAGTCTAAAGAACGAATAAAAAATAACATTTCTTATTCTGGCTCAAGCTGTGGAGGGCAGGACTTGCTTATTCAGATTAAACCATGCATATTAAATGTCTTGTCTTTAACATTAATCTTGAAACTTACTATTCGAGACAAACTAGATTAATACATTCTTTCTCAAAGTTACGAGCACAATTATTTTATTAACTAAAGGTATTGTAATCAAGATTAACTCACAATACTTTTTTGGTTTGCTTCCTGAAGCAGTAAATGTTGCGGAAAGAACAATGCACATTAGTAACAAAATCATTGATTACTACAGAAAGATGAGAATGATGATAGCAGTCTATTACAATAATTTAAAGCTTTGTTAGTAAACCATTGGTTTTCTAATAACTATTAGGTTATGTTTTGGCAGAATGACAACCTAAAAAGTGAATCCACTCAATACATTAAAAACACATTGACATTAACCTGTGCTTTCCACAATGACCATTTAGTCTGGAACATGCCTCCTTGCATTTCTACAACATGGAAAGAAATACAAATGATTTTAACATAAAAGAATCTGAACATTACGGTAATATTGGGATACATATACCATTTGTAAGAGAAATGTATAGTATTTCTACAACATTCTTTTTGTTAATGCATAGAGTAGATATTGTTTTGTCCCTGACAGCAAAGCATGAAAATAAATCTTTGGGATATGCATCTCCATACATGCAAGGGAAACTGTTCTTACAATACTGATGCTCTGGACATATTTATGAAGAAGTTACTCCAGGGATTTCTAGAAATATTATTCCTTAGATGTAATGTAAAATATATATATATATACCTTGCAGATTATGCAAATAATTTAAAAATGGTTATATGTAAAGGAAGGCTTTTTAAAGTTGGATTTGAGAAACCAGATGAATTGATATCAATCCCCAAAAAGGAATTATAATAAAGAAATCATATAGCTTTGTTGTTTCTTATATTAACTCAAATTATACAGCTTCACAATACATTCCCTGGAAGCACTTATTGGAAAAGAGCTGAACATGTAGAATATTTCAAGCACCTAAGTTATTGAAATAACGTGCTTGCTGAATGTATCTCTATAGAGCTGATGTTTTTAAAAAAACTGACCTTTTTTACTGTCAGTATCCTAAAGAGAGTGTCCCTGCACTGTTGCAACAAGTAGAGAACAGGGGTAAAAGCTGGCAAGGCAAGAGGAAGAGAAATTCTTGACTTTTTTATATAACACATATCTATTTATCACCAACAGTATCATGACACACACTTTAACAGAAAAAGTTCTCATAAGGGATTAGAAAAATACAGAAAGAGGATGAAAAGACAAAATCAAGACCCTACACTGACCTTGGTTAATTAAACACATAGTTTCTCAAAGTCCTTCCATTTTATTCAGAATTGTAAAAGTGAACTGTCAATGCTGATACGAAACACTGAATTGCTGAGCAACTCCGTTTTGAGTACTCTTTCTGTTCTGAACTGAGCATGAAAAATATTCAGCTTTGTGCATGCCAGCAAACAGGAATAGCAAGGCCAAGGGCATATAATTCAGGCACGTAACTGAAAGAATACAGCATGATCTGTGGTCCATAATTTTACAAATGTAATGGGAAAATCAGGAAAGTATATAGAAGCATATATGTGTATGTATGTATATATTTATAAATATTTATAATATATAACTTACTCTAAGAACATGCAATTATTGGTATAGCACCTATTATACAATATAATACAACAGATCTTTTAAATCATTCAGTTTCTCAAAGTATAGCAAATATGCTCCAGTTAGTGCATTCCCTCTGTAGTGCTTGAAACCTGAATGAGGCTACGATTCCACGCTGTGCTACATTACTTATGGGGAAAAATACATATTTAAGAGTAAAAAATTTCCAACACATTCTGACAGAACAAGAGAATTCAGTGCAGCTTCAATGCAGCATTAGAAATGTGTTAGCTCACAGAAAAAATGTTCCCTTTTTTATCCAGAGTTACAATTTTGGCAGCAAATAAAATAACATTAAATTAAAAAGAATTTGTATTGGCTAAGGCATATGATGACAACAACAAGCAGATCAGTAATTTCCAAAGTTTCTTATGTTTAGCTTCTTCTAATCCAGATCTCCATTTAAAGAACTAGTCATACTTACTTTACATTCTGCATTGTATTCCATTCCATCACTGATTTCTGAATCTGGCAATCGAAATCAATCACAACTATGTTTGGGAAAACTAGAAATTGCCAATCTTATTCAGTAAGTAATATTTTGGGGAAATGGAAGACTATCTTTAAACACAAGTTTTAGTGCCCCCTTTTCCATATTTCAAATCAAGCACATTTTTGGAGGAAGTGGGAGGGAATCTAACATGTACATCTACACTATGGCAAAATCATGAGCATGCTGCAATCCCCTTTAATAGATATAGCACTATTGGTCAGGTATTGGCTCTGTAGATATTGGGAAATGCATGTTCTACTTTTTTCTATACAATATAGGATTAGAGACTTTAACATTTCAAACACAGTCCTGTAACCATATCCTAGCAAGTATTACCTCCTAGAGAAAATAAAGGATCTGCTAATTTTCTCTAGCATACTTCAGTCACTTTTATAAAGAAGTTTAAAGCTTCAATCTTCTTTTAGATTAAGGATGAAGTTTCAAGTTTAAATCTGTAAACATTTCACCTCTTCTTCAGTTTGATAACACTGGAGATGAACATTATAGTAAAGTTAAGTGAATGAAGTATTTCATAAAAGATAAAAGATTCTAGTTAAGTTTTACACTGGCTCTCTCAGTGATGCCCTGAGAAGTGATTGCATTCTAATGTAACTATAAAGATGTTACATGATCCCAAACCCTTTGTATTTCTACCATAATTTAAGATTATGACTTTTATTTTATAACTGGAACTGGCCCTAGAAATTAATAAACAGTTAAGTAATCAAACGGATCAGAACCCAAACAGATAATAGAAGCTTTGGGATCTGTAAATATAAGTACACATTGTTACCTCAAGCTCTTAAAATACAGTGTTGTAATCCTGTGCAATTATATAAATGCTTTTTTTCTTTTGATGAGATAATTATCAATCAAGAAGGAATGTGGGCAATGGACAAAGTGAAATTGTTTCTGAAAAAGGCCAATATTACACAGAAGACTGTAGAATTTTGCTGTGCCAAATAATGTGCTTTTTAAAATCTTTAAAACATAGCAGCTGATTAAACCTTAAGCATAGTAGTGTCCCAGTACATTTCTTTCAGGTTTTATAATTTTCCTTGATGAAAAGTTAGAGTCAGCTTATTGTTTTAATAAATAAAAAGGAAAGAAAAATCATATTAAAACACTAATCTCCCAAACAATATGATTCCAGATGGACTTTCTGGCTGCTCCATCTCCACTCTCCAGCTTCCCTGATCTGCTTGCTGCCCTTTCCTGGGCAATGCCTGGCCACTCCTATACAAAGTGAGCCATATAAATAATTCATCTTAAAAGTTGTTTTTCTCCAAAAGTCAGAATAAATGCTCATCTTTGAAGACGGTCCCTTCTTTTAAATACATAGTACACAGACAAAACATGCATTAAATTGAATGGAGAGGGGGGTTGACACCTGACAAGATTCAGTTCCTATCTGCTAAGTTTATTGGCTGATTTGTTCTTCCCAGTGGGAGGTTTAATGCTAGAAGAGTGATGGCAAGAGCTACTAGATCCTTTCAGACCATTTTTGCTAGATTTGTTGTAGCAGTGCTCTTGTTGACAGGATCTCCTGGAAGATGAAGAGCCTGAAAGACTAGGAGGCGATTTACTCCTTCCAAGATGTGGGGATGAACTTCTCTGCTCATGGTGTGGCCTTCCACCCCGAGATGGTGAAGAACTGGCAGTACGGGGCAGAGAAGAGCTCCTAGGGGAGGCACTGGGACTGCGTCTGGGAATGACTGGGCTTTTGGGTGGAGTCTTGGGGCTATGTGGAGATCCTGGACTCTTAGATTGTGAAGGGCTTCGTGGTTTTTGAGATCCATTCTGAAGGATCTGAGCCAGGCGGGAGATCAGGTCTGAATCAGAACTGCTACTTCCTAGCACTTTGTACCTCCGCAACCTTGAAAAGAAAGAAGAAATTTGTCATTTCTGCATTCTGTTCTTTAATGCAGGATTTGTCATATTACATATATTTTATGCATGTCTATGTTCAACTTAAGTTAGGCTTTAAAATGTTTATATTACATTAACAGTCATCTCACAACTAAATTACTGCAATTCTCTTTACATAGGGCTGCCTTGAAGACAATTCAGAAGCTACAGCTGATCTAAAATACAGTGCACAAGGAGTAATAGAGATCCTTGTTATGTCCATGTGTCATTGCTGCTTTTTGACTGCACTGGCTACTAGTTAGCTTCCGGATGAAATTCAAAGTTTTGGTCATCATCTGTAAAGCCTTTCCAGTTTTCAGCTGTTTCTGCTGGTCTAATATACTTGGGCAGAATGAATATGCTCCAAGTCCCTTTAGTTAATGCTGTCATCTTGTGGGAACAATGAAGCATTCCTTCTCTGTTGGTTCATGCTCTGTGGAAACAGCATCCCTGTTAGAGATACATAAGGCTCCCACTCTTCAAGTATTCCAGAAGTCTCTTAAAACCTAATTCTGTTCCTGGTTATGCTGTTTCTTGAGTCCAATGTTTTTTTTTAAAATGTTATTGATACAATCTTGTTCAGGTGGTCCTGTTGCTTATTTTTATATTACCTAGAATCTTCTTAAAGTTGGGAAACATTAAAAACTAATAAATTAACAGGAAAGAAATCTTTATAAGTCATCCCATATATGAATCTATATAAGCTCTGTTAATTTGATGGGTAGGAAAAAGGAACAAATATTGTTAGTACAATAAGGACACCACCAATATGTTATGATTTTCTTGTTGAAATCCAAGAAGCACTTTCTCAAATATTATTTGAACACAAAAAACAACATCATTATTCAAAACTGATTTTTAAAGTTTAACAATCTATACTTTTTAAGATTGTGTTAACTGGAGCTTTGTGGTTTATTTTTGACATATTTTAACTGTTTTCTTATTTGCTTATATTTGCAAATTTTAGTATAACTGATTTCCTATATCTAACTTTTTATCTATATAAAACTTTCATCTAACATGCAACCTCAGTCTGTATTATATACCTATATGATATACCTATAGAGAAAGCTGTTAAACAAGACTGTCCACTCATTCCCTTCCTATTTATTTTTTACATTAATGATATTATAATGTTTATGGAATCACAGAGCTTTTTTTCTCGCTCATAGAAATAGATGCAAAATCTCAATTCTAATATATACTGATGACATGACTCTTATCTCTTGCACCAAAATTGTCTTTAAAAGACTGCTGGTCATTGCCTGAATATTGAGAAAGAATAAAACTGAGGCAATGAACTTTGGCACAAGTAACATGGAAAAAACACAGTCAATTAACATCCACAAATATAGCAATGTTCTTCCTTCAAATATCTAGCACCTCCTTCTGCAAGTGGAGGACATATGATATATTTATTGTTCTGTTAACTGCCTGATGTACAATAAGACTTATCCTGAAGCTTTTTTTTAATTAAAAGGAAGGCAACTTGTAACCACATCTGAAATATTTCAGGACAAAGCTCAGATATTACATGGAATGGGGAATATGAAGGCTATTGCCTCAGTTGAAAATAGTCCAAAACAATGTCTTCCCCCTAGGTATTCTGTTTCCAGTCTAAGGATGAAAGTAGGTCTACCCTCAATCTCTGTTAAGACTCCATCTTGCATTGTCAAGGTACTGTGAGAAATTATAAAGCTTTCAACAATCCTGCATATTTAAATCCTGTTATTTGCATTATATGGGTGGGAATCAATGGACCAAACTTTTGTCTCACATACTATAATTTTTCTGCCACTTGTTACAGAAATGAATTACTCAAGCAGAGAAAATTTAGAAGTTGACTCTCTGAAAAGGATACCAGTACACATGGTACTGTAGTAATAGTCCATTCAGATTTTCATTGTCCACCATTTATAAAAAACATAGAAGCCTTTCTTAGTATAGGTAGTTCTCACTTAGTGACTGCTTCAGAGAGCAACCTGAAGATTATGAAGTAACTTTGTGACCAATGCCTGCATTTATGACTTTTGCAGTGGGTGTCTCTCTCTCAGCCATGTATTTACCATTACAGTCAGCTAGTACTCATTGTCTTGTGTAAAATTGTAAGCACAGAGATGATCACATGATTTTAGTATGGTTCCTTAAAGAGGACTATCTGGTTAATATTCCCAGTCTTCCACTACAGAAGGCTTTTACATTCTACTACTTACAGATTATGCCTGTAGCATATCTTAAATAGCGCTTGTGCAAAACAGTCAATGAAAAAGCACCTTTGTTCCTACGGTGCTGGTCAAGTGGAAGACATAATTCTATAATGAGATTAGGAAGAAAACACTTATAATGTACCTAAGGAGTTGGAGGCAAAAGAACTGAATGATCCTTTCCCACATGCAATTCTACTTATTAGCAATCAGGTGGCTACTTTTGTTATTTAGTTTATGTTATTCACAACACTTATATAGCCACCTATCTCATATGATGATTTTAGGCAGCTCATAACATTCCATAAAACATACTTAAAAACACACCCTTTCCCCCATATCCCAGATCAAACATCCTCATAGTTAAATCTCCCATCCGAGCCCAATGGTCAAGGAAAGAACCATACATATGGGGGAGGGCCCTCTCTGTTGCAGCTCCAGCCCTCTGGAACGACCTCCCCGCTGAGATCCGGACCCTTACTACCCTCCCGGCCTTTCGTAATGCTACTAAGTCTTGGCTGTTCCGGCAGGCCTGGGGCTGTTGAAGTATCCAGCCCCACTTTAATTGTGAATGTTGTGGTATTTTACATTTTGTATTGTCTTATTTATCCCCCTTCCCTTTTTTATTGTAAGCCGCCTGGAGTCCTTCGGGAGTGGGCGGCATACAAAACCAATAAAAAACCTAAACATCTTCACAGCCTTCTGGAAAGCTTAAAGGGCGGAGGGCTCTCTGATCTCTGATGGCATTGTGGCAAACACTGAGGTGGCCATTGAAAATATTTAAGAGATGGAATATGGAGCACATTCAAACTATCTAAACTAGTAAGATAAACAGATAAGCTCAGGGATAAACTGTCCTCCAAGTAACCAGGCCTTGTGCTATGTATGTCTTTAAAGATGACAGTCATCAAGAGTCACCTTATCCAGGAGATGGGCAGCATATAAATTTGATAAATAAAATAAAAAGTAATAAAATAACCAGCACTTTGAATTGAATCCAGAAAGCAACTGGAAGCCAGTGCAGTTCATGCAGCAGTACTATTGCTGAAATAAACCACAGGACACCCAAAACTGTGCATGCCACTGCATTCTGGACCAATTGCAGTTTCCGTATAATTTTCAAGGAAAGCCCCATGTAGATCACACTGCAGCAATTCAAACAGGAGGTGCTTAAGACATCAGTGATTGTGAGCAAGATCTCCCAGTCCCAGAATGGGTGCAATTGGTGCAAAGGTAGATTTGTCTAAAGGACTTCATGGCCACAGCTGTCACCTGCTCCTCCAGCAAGAACCATGAGTCCAAGAGAATCCCAAATTGCAGATCAAATCTGTGCAGGGGAATATTATCCCATCAAGAGTCAGAAATGTCAATTCTACAGATGCCGGAGGGTCAAAAGCCCACAAACAGTTCCTTTTGCTAGGATTCATTCAGGCCTATTTTTTCCTCATATAGGTCTTTACAGTTCCAGGGGCTGAGCCAGCATCTGAACAGCATCATTTCCCCAGCATGGGGTAGAAATGTATAATTGGGTATCATCAGCATACTGATGTATAATTGGGTATCATTATAATTGGGTATCATCAGCATACTGATCTCTCCCAAGAGTTTCACATAGATGATAAATAGGAAGGAGGAGAGACTTGAGACCTGAGGCATCCCAAATAATAAGGTTCTAGGGCTAGAACCTGTCTTCCCCTACTATCATTGACTGGTAGCAACCACGGAGAAAGAAAGAGAACCACTGCAATTGAGTGTGCCCCACTCCCAGACTCTAGAACTGTTTGATGGTATCAAAAGCGGCTAAGAGGGCCAGAATGGACACACAAACCACATCGTAAACTCTCCAAAAGTCATCCAGGTGCTATGTTCTCTTTTGAGCTCAAAAATACACTTCTAAATTCCAAACTGTAGCACTAGTTTAGTTCAGCTTCATTTTTTGCATGTGGCACATTTTTACGCAAGTTGCATTTCTTTTTATTTATATTATTTTTATATTTTATTTCATTTTAAATCTGTTAAATCTTTTTATTATTGTGTGCTGCCCCAAATCAGGCTCTTATGAGATGGGCAAGCAAGTAAATGTGATAAATTAAATAAAGTTCTACTGTGTTATCATCACAACAATAAAATCATAACTTACTGACTGTATTATATAATATAACCATAGTGTATTTTATTTCTATTTTCTTCTAACTAAGCTACTTTCACTTATTTTAAATAAAACCACATTTTGTTATGTTTGATGTTTGCATTACAGCAAATAGAAAACATAATGTATATACTAACAACATTATCAAAATATGTTATAGTGAAGCTATAGGTTAAATTTTCTGACTATTAGGTACAGCTTTTAAAATATAATTGAATAGACATTGATATTACTGACATACACTACAGATTTCAATACAGAGGGTTTATTATAAAAATAAAAGTGTTTTTATATTCAACTTCTCCACATAACAATAAACAATTCTTATCATCCCCTTAGAATTCTATAACTCAAATCTCAAGACCAAAACGTTTAGAAATTTAGTACCTCATACCCATTTCAGGCACAGATTACAAATGTTAATTCATAAAAACCTTTCCTCAGTTTTAAATGAGGAAAAAATTATTTCCATGTGCTTCCTCCCAAATAATTAAAGCAACAAAGACTGTGCAACTTGTAAGTGTTATATTATACAGCGTGACCCGTCAAAACCGCGGACGACAAAATCGCGCTCGACGAAAGCGCGCATTTGACATCATCACAGCGCGACGAAAAAAATTAAAAATTGAAATAAAAATAAAATTAAAGCAGTTAGGTTAAGGGTTAGGGTTAGGGTTAGGTTTAGGGTTAGGTTGGGGGGGTTAGGGTAAGGTTTTCGCTTTATTTTTACATTTATCGATCACAGCGCGATGTTTTTGTCGCGCTGTGATGACGTCAAATGCGCGCTTTCGTCGAGCGCGATTTTGTCGTCCGCGGTTTTGTGGTGGAACCATTATACAGATGTATACTTCATATCGCTTAGATGTTTGCACTTACCTAACTTCTACTCCAGGCCTTGTTGGTGGCCTTCCTGGGGGTGGCCGAGGAAAAAACTGAGCTGAATTTGAACTGCTAATATTATCTGTAGTAGTCCAAGATACAGGCCTTGGTATTTTGCTCTTTCTGGGTTGAGGATTATTTGATGACAAAAAGCTCTCTTGTACTTGATTTCGCAAATGAGTGTCCAATGTTAATTTGGAAAAGGAGGTCAATACATCTTCTGACAATGGTATGGGACCTGCTTCTGCTGTTTCCGTCAGTGACTTGTCGGAGGCACTTGAAAGGTCACCCAGGAAAGATCTGAGCTGTCTCTTTTCTACCAATAGTCTAACTAAGTCTGTTTGGTGGGCCTTTTTTAGAAGTAGCTTCTCCTTTGCTGAAACAGGAGAAGATTCTGATGAGGAATCTACCTCTTGTGCTAAAACTGGTATGCGACTGTGCCTAGCTACAAATGGTGATCTAACTAATTCTTTTTTGGACTGACTAGAAGTTTCATTCTCTGACATAGAATAGAATAGCTCTCCGTTTCTTTGAATACTTTGCTCTTCTTTTTCCTTTTCATGCAAAATTGTGGCAAGTTTCACTTGCTGGCATTGCAATTCCTTAGCATGATCAATATCCTCATCGTGGAAGCCATTTTCATGTACTTGTATTTCTTGACTTTCCTGTTTGTAAGCAAATAGGTCAGTGCTTCTTGACAGAGAAACGTCTGATGTTTCAGCAGCTGACTGTTTCTGTAATTCCTGTTTTGTACCTTGATTTAGTAAGGAGCAGCTGGCCAAAGGTCTTTGTTCTTCTGGGTCTGTAATAACCTGAGGTCCATCCAAAACAGATTCTGTGCTTCTTGAAGCAGTTAAGCAGGGTTCCTTAATTTGTATTTCAACAGCATCTTCACAAGCAATGAAAGGCTCTTTGTCTTCTATTCCTTCAACAAGATTCACATTTTCTCTTCCTTCTTGTTTCTTCATGTATTGTTCAAGTAAATTTGTTTGGCTATTGTTCTGATTTTCAATGCCTTCATCAATATCTTTATCAAGTGCCCCTTGGTTGCAATCTAATTTGAGAACTAAATCTGTTCTACTGCTGCTAAAAGGCAATGCACCATTTGCCTCAACCAAGGCAGCAACATTCTCCTTAGGGGAGGAAAGTTCAATTGTATATTCCAAAGCCCGAGGATCCCGATCTTTCTTCTCTAGATGCTGTCCATAATGAAAACTCTCAGAAGTAGACTGTGTGGATGCCATTGATGGTCTAGGGATTGTAACCTGTAAAGAAAATATTTAAATAATGAATAAATTATTTAATTTGTTTTTTGACATCACCATATATTATCAAAACAAATTCAAAACAGTAGTTAATTTCTTTTTCATTATATCTTGAATACAATGAAAAATAAGAAAAGTGTTTAGTCCAATTTGGGATCACTTAACAATAGGATGATTGTTTTACTCAAATTATTCTTATCAAAATGACTTATCTTATTACTCTCGCTCTCTAAATCTATCTGTCTTTATCCACATTATTCTATTTGCTCTTGTTAGTCCTTTTTACATGCTTTTAATTTAACTGATATACTTTCATTTCTAAATAATACAATGTAAAAATGTATTTGCAGTCTTCTATTTTACTTTATTTCTTTTTCTTGTTAAAGTTTTAAAGTGCTATAAGGAGACAGGCCTAAGTAGTCTAATCTTATACCTCTTTACTGAAAACTCAACTTTACTTTGGTGTAAAGATATATCAGATTGTAGTTTCAGTCTATAAGAAATATATACATTGGTGGTGCTTAGTGAGAATCATTGGAAACATGACCTTTAAATTCCATAAGCATCAATGGTGTCAAGTCTTTTGACATCATTGTCTTGACATCATTGTCATCATTTTCTGGCTGAATAATCTTATGAACTATTTTGTAGTTATTTCCAACAAGAAATGTTAAAAGAATATACTTAATAACGAACAATTACTATATACAGCAGAAAATCTGATTGATTCATAGATCATTTATTGTTTGTTTATTGTGCTTTAAATGTTTGCCTTTTGTCTACAACATTCATCAAACTATTTTGCATCAGAGCAAAAATAGTCTGTTACATCCTCTACACTTCTCGCATCTGCTTCAGATTATTACTGAATCTGTTTCTATAATCACTGTCCCAATTTGCTTTTGATTTATCTTTCTGCACAGCCTTTCCCTCTACTTACTTCACTGACCTTTATCAGTGCCTTCAACTGTAAAAGTCCTCTCCTTCTGACAGGTTTGTCCCTGTTCTTTGAACACAAAATATTCCTTTGCATGAAAGATATATGACAACTGTATGCAAAATTCCACTGTTAAACCATAAAGGAAAAGGTAATTTAAGCTGTTAACAAATAATAATAATAAAAGGTGCCTATTTAAGGGGAATTCATAAGAAAGTATACAACTAAAGTAAAATATCTGAAAGTAATCCCAGAAGAGATATAACAATGGTAAATGAGGGTAAAATAAGATGGGACTACTATATTGAAAACTTTTATAAAACGGATTACGGAATGTCAGAAACATTTTCAGAAAGAGAACATACTTAAGAATCAACTTTACAAGAAATTGAGCTAATACAGGAACAGACCAGTTGCCAAATAAAAAAGAACAGATTGATTGAACTATTTAAAGCTGTTAGAAGAAAGGTAAACCAGAATACTAGCTGTTCAATGTTAACAATACAAAAAAACCACCATGTCCTGAAAACTGGAAGAGACTGGTGTGCATCTCAACACCAAAAATAGTAAATTCAAAAGAATGTGCAAATTACGAAACCAAGACTCAGCTTTCATATCTAAGACAAGGAAAGTTTTCTTAAAGAACTTCTAAAACAACTACATGAGTTATGCCAGAATATGGATCATAAAACAGTTAAATAGTGAGCCAAAACATTTGATGATTTTTTGAAGCATCTTAACAATTATTAAGAGCTGAATTTGGAGAAACAGAACAGCTCAGAAAAAGTAAGTGAATCAGATGATGCATACTGTTCATAATGTGCACAATAAATGTATGAATGGCAGAATTGGAGGAAATCCCAGCTGGAATGAAAATTGTGGCCTGATACATTAAAAATCTAATATATACCAACAATATCACTTTATTATCCAAAAGTTTTTTAAAAGCTTGTTATGAAAGTAAGAATAAAAAGAAAAATCCAAGATGGATATATTTTTTCCCTCGGGATCAAAAATAGATAAAAAATAGTGTTTTTGAGAAATAAAGAGATTATCTAGGAAGGGATAAAATGACAAATTTAGACAAGACCATGAAGTATAAGAACAATTCAATGATGATAAACACCAGAACATTGAATGCTTTAAGTGCTTTTTCAATGGTCATGTACAAATTTGAAAGTTAAATACTTGAGAAAAAGTGAGAGAAAAAGAGATTCCCTTAAATAACAAATTGAGATATGTCTTGTTTTATGGATTGCAAGATAAGTCAATTAGTCTTGGATAAATAAAAACTATCTATTTCCTTGATGTGATAAAATAGGAGGAAGTTATGAAAAATGTGTAAAGAAAAATATTCACAATAAATATTTTACAAACATCAAGAGGTTTTCCAAGATTGTTGCTCAGCAATGAAATCAAGGAACAACGAAAAGAAAAAGAAAAGGATTGGCCCTATTTAATTTGTGCTCTGGCTCCATTTACTGGCAGTTTGGGCTCCTAAAGGAATGTTGTCCTCAAAAATAAAAATAAAAATGCTCCATACTCGATTTAAACAGATACAAATAGGATAAGAAGAAACAAGGGGAAGAAAATGCCTTGGAAGAAGAAAAGAATAAAAAATATAATAATGGATAGGAATCTGGAAAACCTGATGATTTCATCCAGTATTGGATTCCAATAGATTCTTGCATTCAGAATTCTCATAAGATTTAGTGATTTTTGCAAAATTTCAGATGACGTTAGCTACCACAAAGCATATCAAAGGCTATTTTTTTTAATAGATAAGAAATGGATTTGATTTTAAAAAATTAACATAGCACCAAAGAACTGAGAGGTTACAATATACGTATTTAAATATAGTCATCATTTATTAGTTAAAAACATCCATTTTATTTATTTATATAGAATTGATAACTACACAAATTAGGCACATCCAGGTTTTTTTCTTCTGTTTCAATTCTTTGCTAATTTTTCAAATATTAAATATATATTTTAGCTTTTGTCTTCATATTGCAGTACAGTTACTTTAATTAAAAAGCAAATAATCATTCTGAAAAATTAAGATATTGTTTCTTGTTCGGTTTTGGATCCCATGGCCATTATATAAGATTGTGCAGTTAATGCCCAGGATCAGAATGCTAAGTCCTAAATTATTAAGACTAAGTTTTTAATAATAATTACATTTTCACCATAAACAAGGTAAAAAAGCAAGGGCCAAAAATGTACGAAATCTAGTTCAAGAAATTACTTCTTGCTTCAGAGATAACCTGGCTTATATAGTTCAGTGAAAGAAAATTGACCTTTGGAATATTTTTAAAATCTTTTTATCATTGCTCAATGATATTAAATTAGAAACAAAAATTTATATTGAGAGAAATAGTATTTTATATAAGAAGCAAAAAGTTACATGCAGAAATAAATTTTAGATATGGTAATGTTTATGGTAGGATGGAGTCAAATTAAATGTTAAATGTTAAGCTTTAATGATTAATAATCATTGTAAGTAGTTGCTCTACTAATATAATATGTTATTTTTCTTATGTTAAAATAACATGGATAACATCTATTATAAGACAACTACTGAAAGAAAGAAAGCTTGAGTATTTTGTTCTTAAAGATTAATTGGAGTTTTCCATTTGGCAGTTTTAGTACTACTGATTCAGAGGTGGGTTGCTGCCGGTTCGGCCTGGATCGGCCGAACCAATAGTAGCGGTGATGGGAGGCTTTGCCCACCCACCAGGACGCTTCTGCGCATGCGCAAAAGTGTTACCCGTGGACGGGAGCGCACACCAGTAGTAACAAAATTGGCAACCCACCACTGTAATACAACACAATACAATAGCAGAGTTGGAAGGGACCTTGGAGGTCTTCTAGTCCAACCTAGTCCTGGCTAGGCAGGAAACCCTATACCGTTTCAAACAAATGGCTAGCCAACATCTTCTTAAAGACTTCCAGTGTTAGGGCATTCACAACTTCTGGAGGCAAGATGTTCCACTGATTAATTGTTCTAACTGTCAGAAAATTTCTTCTCAGTTCTAAGTTGCTTCTCTCCTTGATTAGTTTCCACCCATTGCTTCTTGTTCTACCCTCAGGTGCCTTGGAAAATAGTTTGACTCCCTCTTCTTTGTGGCAACCCCTGAGATATTGGAACACTGCTATCATGTCTCCCCTAGTCCTTCTTTCTATTAAACTAGACATACCCAGTTCCTGCAACCGTTCTTCATATGTTTTAGTCTCTAGTCTCTAGTAATGATTCCTATTACTAAACAGATGTCTTGAACAGTATATATTTTAGAATTCTAGTTGTTAAAAGAAAAGAAACATGCAAATGTTTATCTTCTCAATCAATTAAATGAGGCCCTTTCTTTTTTTGTATATGCAACAATCACCTATATCAGTTTTAATTTTAACAGCTTTAATTTTGAGTCTTATTTATTGAAACTATTCCTCAAACTTTAAACTACAAAAACATTCATAATTTCTGAAAAATAATTTTATCTTCTACATAAAAGATCAGTGGATTCACTCTGATTTATTCTGTGAAGATTTTGCTACCATTTTAAAACAGTTTACTTCTTTAAAATGACTCTTTCTCAAAAAAGCTGTATCTCCCAGCTTTCAGTTTTCCTATTCAGACAAATAAACCAAATCTCAGCCCTGCATAGTAATTTGGAACTGTAAAGCTTTTCAAATGACCAACAGTGTAGTTGCTTTGATGAAAATGAAGATGCATTCACCTGCTGGAGTTGTGCTTTTGAGATGTGAATGACAGGGGGAAACTTGTTTCCAGAGGGAATAACAGGAAGTTGCCTACAGGAAGGTGACCAGGAAGAGGAAGAGTGGCTCTCTGCTGATTGATTCCTTGGAAAGCTTGTCACTTTCTTAGGATCCATGTGGGTGATGAAGTGGGAGATAGGGTTCAGGGTACAGAAGATGTTTGGGCTTGAAATTCGTGGAATGGAGAAATGCGACATGTGAAATGAGCTGAGCTGTGAAAATATGGCAGGAGAAAAAAAGAAAATGTTTCAAATATTTAATAAGACCATTTTATTATTCTTTATCTAGTTTTATACATTAGTCTTCCAGTAGTTGATATTTCCAATAATAAGCCATAACATACAAAGACCACTTATTTTATTCCTCTGACTTATTTTCTCATAGGCCACTAATAAAGCAGAAAATTCAGAAAATAAAATAATGCTAAAAGTAAAAGAAATTATTAAAAAATTTGATTGTCTTGTAAACCCTCCCTGACAAAGATAACCAATAGTGAAATGTACTGAATTGGATCCAGGTCTTGCTTCCACAATTGGAAACACTTATTCTATTTATAAAAGGAGAACACTTCCCTGGGCAATATAGCAACGTTTGCTAATTTCCCTTGCTTTATTATTCCCTTATACTTCCCCATAATATTCTTTGTGTGGTGTTGGAAATCTCTTCAGGGAACATTATTCAGGGAAATAAAACCTGGATCCGACCCAATGTTCATTCCAAGTAACGTTTTTTATCAGCTTGCAAATATCATGCTCTACTCTAAACGCATAATGACTATTACAGAATAATAGAACAAAGGACCTGGTTACTTACCTATAATTGCAGTTATTTAGGTAGTTATCTGTGAATCTGTGTGTATGGGTTCTGCACATGCACAGTAACCTATATGGAGCATTCTGGAACATTAAACTTTGGGAAGGAAGCCCATTTCCCTTCACTAAATTCAGCACGTGAAATTAGGATTCCTGCCATTGTCACCTTTTTCAAAGAAGCCACAATACAGGCTAATACTAAAAATGCTGTCCTTGGAACCAGGTTGGAAGGATGGATGGTTGGCATTTGGATTCACAGATGGCCATGTTAAGAATGACAGTTATAGGTAAATAACCAGTGATTTACATACACAGCTCAGTAGCAAGCTACTATGCAAGGAGGTTGGTAAACAATAAAGAAACTGAGAATAAAACTGCCCTGCCAAATTATCCTAGCAAGAAAACAATTCCCACTAAGATCAGACAGCTGTAATAAAGTGACTGCCCAACTGATGTTAAAGAGAGATCCTACTACTGATGAAGCCATCAGATTCAGGGAATAGCAAATCTGGATTTGTCTGTCCAAATTTGTCTGTTCATGTGATTTATTTGGCAAAAAACATTTATGTTGCCTATTACAAGAGAGAAATAAATGTGTATCCTTCTTATACTGAAGTAAGAAATGAAGCTATCTGAATATCAAGCATATACATAACTATTTCTAAGGAATTTAGTGGATTAGAAAAAAAATAGAGGGAAGATCTCTTCTAACCATAAGTGAAAAGGGGAGACTGCTTTCAGCAGGAGGGGAAATGGAGACCATAGACTCACTTTCTCCTTATAGAAAATTAGGTAAGATTCAACTAAATACAAAAGCATAGAGTTCATTAGAATGTCAGGCTGATATGATTACAATGATGAATGCAGTCTTCTGAGAGAGTAAATGAAGAGATCTGGTAGCTATGGTCTTAAAGGGCTTTGATTGTCAGACAGACAAAAGATAAAGTACTGTACAACTTTCACAAACTGCTTCACAGCCAGATGAGAAAAAAACCAAAATTCCTTTAATCAGTTTATGAAGGTTATAACAAGATAAAGTTTCACAGACAAAAATAAAGCCTCCACTTAAGTCACAATAAAAATTCCAAAACACAGCATGAAATATGGAATGGTATCATGGAAAGTTAGGAAAACTGAGGAATCTGTCTCACTTCATCATATTAACTTTTTGAATTTAAAGCTTCCAATCCGGCAAAGACCTGACCTACTGCAACTAAGGATTTGTAGATGTAATCTCCACATAATGAGGGGTTTTGGGGGGGTGGGGTAGGAGGGGGGAATGAGATCTGGGTCAAACTGGCAATGCATTGAAATCAGACAAGGAAAGCTAAGCCAAGCTTAACAAAACTATCAGGATTTGGATACAGAAGCTAGACTAGAACATAACTACCACCTTCTTAAATTTGATAAAAGACTCCTAATGGATGTTATAAACACTGAGGAAAACTTTATCCAAGAAGTTTTGGCTATTTGAAACAGTATGAGGTGTATTGAAAATTGGACTTACAAAGCAGTAAAATCCTCCACAAATGAAAATACTGGTTCCTATATGATTAATTTGGTTGTTTAAATTCACACTAAGGACAAGACAATCTAGGTTATCTATATATATTCTGAATTGAAGAAAGTATGTGATCATTATTTTGACATCCATGATGTCCATAAAAGGCAAAGGTGGAACAAACGAAGAAGGCAGATTCTCCCCAACCAGATGTAGGAACTACAGTCCAATCTACTGCTACATCTAGGTTAACCACAAGAATTAGAAATGTTGGTTTCAAAGCCTATTTCAAGATAGAAGATGCCTAGGGCAGATAATCATGCCAGAAATGAAGAGGTAACACATATTTTGAGGCAGTAGCCAGAAGTGGGCTCTCCTAAAGTGATTTGCAATAGTATGATTCAATGTAACCGCTAAAGATGGATTTGCCCAGCTCTTTATCCTTGGATATGGCCTCCTACAACACAATTAAGCTGTCTTTATAAAATCAAAACATTGTGTAGTTTGCTCAAATATGTTGATAAAAAAAATTGTAGGTACATATAGAACAATGAATCATAGTCAGGAAATTCAAACGGCATGGGAACTTAGAACAGTAATATTGTGAGTAAAGAAGATGGCCTTGAAGGACAGAGAGAACATCTGTTACCAAGGCAACAATCAATGAATGAGGCTAGAGCCCAGGACAAAAAGTGATCTGCAAAATGCCTGAGACAGACCTCCCCCTAATTCACACAAAGACAAAGGAAGCATATTCTGCCTTATAAGGTTAATATCAGATTTATTAAGTAGAACACACTGAAAAACAGATGCTATGTAGACTTAAATCTACTTTTATTAGAATAATAATAATAACATAGTCTTGCAAATTTGAATGTGCTTTCTTTCTCCTCCTTTTATCTTTACGATAATAGGGGGGTAGGGGGGCTAAGTAAATGTTTACTTTGTAAGTAAATTTTATTTTTCTCATTCAAGGTATCATTGGACTTGACAACAGCAGTAAAATCTCCACAATTCCTAGGCAAAATTGATTCAATTGTCGTTCTTTTTCTGGGCTTCAGTATAAACAAGAAATGTTTAAATATGAAATTTTAATGTTTATACTATGTGGCTTTCACTTTTAAGTTATACTTTTTACTGTATAGATTTTTTCATGCCATAGTTGCAGATTGCTTTGACGAAGACTTTCTAAAAGAGCTGAGGAATAGCCATGTAGTACAAATAATATACTCTTATTTTTATTTTATGTATGGAAAGGAAATATATGTTTTAGAAACTGTAACAGGTAGAACATATAATTTATCTTTGATATAAAGCTGTATGATAAATTATTTTACATGTTCACCTCCATAGAACCTGTTCTTAGTACATAATTTACTCAATTTGACTACATTAATACATATTTTTAAAACACTAACTTTATCAATTATAGTAAAGCATCACAGAATGCAGTTTCTATGCTATACCATGGCTGAAACCTGTTTGCCAGGGATCCAAATAATTTGCTTTTTTCCAGGATTCTTTGTATTTTTAAGACCACCTGTTTCTATATAACCTTTCCTAAAAGGTAAATTGGAGAAACCTAAATTAATTTAAAACAGTTGACTTGAGCAAAGACTTATTTAGGATGAAGTACACCACAACATCTTTTACAGTGAGAAAACTACCCCTTTATTCAAAGAACTGTTAACAGCTTGAATCTCATGCCCTGCCATTTCAAGGGCAAAATTACAGGGCAGATCTAACCAGAAAGTATGGAACTGACAGTACAGTAATACGTTCAGTAATATCACTTTCAGTCATTGCTATTCTTTTTTTGAATGAAAAAAGTATACCATGTACTCCCAAAGGTGCTTTTCCAAAAGGCACCTGGACTTTCTTGTTTTTTTCTTTGAAAGGTTTATCATAAATCCTTCCATTCCCCACCAATCAGTCAGAACTGAAGAAACTTCTTGAATGATAAGTGAAACATTTTCAAAGAAAAAAAATCCAAGAAAATCCAATTGCCTTTTGGAAAAGCACGTATGGGTCAAGCATAACTTGGATGGTTGAGACTCTACATAGATATATACTATGTACTCTAAGTATATGTTGTATTTAAGCATGTGCTATATTGAACAAAAATAGTAAAGAAGAAAAACTGCAAAAAAAATCTTGGTACAGGAATGGCCATGATGTTGGCCAAAGAAGAAGACAGAACCATTCTCTTGGAAATCTAAAACAAAATGTTAAGATGTTCAAATAACATGGCCCAGAAGATGGAAGATATTTGTAGTGACTGATTCTTGGCGTATACATTTTCAGGCGAATACAATAGTTTCAGATATCAGGCAGCAAAGCCAATTTATACCTTTACATATAAGAGTTAACTTTTTTTAGAATATATTAAAGTAATATATTTAATAGCAGTTATTAGCATCTGAAAATAAAGACTTAAAATGGAGTAAGCCCAGTATGTACATTCTATCAGTTTTCTTTATTTCTGAAATAATCATTACCTCCTTTTGGGCTATAATTCATATTTTAAAAAATACTCTATAAGAATGCTCTATGCAAATAATTAATTGTTCAAATATCATAGTTATTGTGCTATTCTGGTATCGTGATATTTCTGTTAAAATATTTAATGGTGTATACAATAATAAAATCAGTTGCAAGAGTTACGGGGATTGCAAAAATTTGTTTTTAGCACAGTATTTGAAAAATATAAAAATGCTACGAACATTTTCACCCTCTTTTGAAAGAACTAAAGCAGATTATCATCTCTTAACAGTGCTTTGATTGTAATCCAAATGCCATGTTTTCAGTCAGCAATTTCTTAATTTGCCTTAACCACAACAGACTCTGGATGTTAGTTTACTTACTGGAGTAAGAGCCCCTTCTGCTTGTGCCTCCATTAGGCTTGTAGGCGTGACAGCAAGAGCATGGCCAGCAATTCCAACTGGGAGTTCTAGTTGATCTGTAAACTGTTCAGAAACTGCAATTCCACAACATTCAGCGCCCAAATTAAGCACTACTCCATCAGGGGTATGCTTGGTTTGAAATCCAAGTTTATCCTCTTGGGGGGACTCTTCAAAATCCTGGAGTACCTCAGGTTCTTCATCAGAAGGACTTCCAGTTGTTTTATGCCCTGTAGCACAATTAGTTCTGAAATCCTGAAGGTCCTGCTCTTTATCAACAATCACCCATTCCTTAGAGTCTACCTCCTGCTGGCAGGAATTCAAATTGATAGCGACGTATCCGTTGCTAACACCACCATCACCCTGTTCTGGAGAAGGACCTGAAACCAGCTTGGAAGCTTCAGGCAGATACTCTTCATCATAATGCCATACATGTTCCTGACAGGAAGAAGCTATAGGAGCACGTGTTTTCTGAGAAGCTGGAATTACAGGTTCTTTGCCACTATTAAGATCTCTTTTCTTTTTTTCCATGCTAGGGAATGATAAAAGAAAAAAAATGATATATCAATGTATTTGTAATATTTGAGCAATATAAAGCAGAATTCACAGGATATCATATAAACAAACATCTTTTCAAAAAACTTGGAAGTTTTAGAAAAAATTAGGTGGTACTAGTCATCCATGGAAATAAAATATATACTATACAGAGGGGGGTTTCTGCCGGTTCGCCCCGGATTGGGCGAACCAGCAGTAGCGGTGGCGGATTGGAGGGTACTATGCCCCATTTACACAGAGAGTCCCAGCAAACACTGTGTGAGGTACAAATTCTATTTAGGATTGTCCATTGCTGACATGATAGATCAAAGCCTGGCAGCTTTTTTGTGGAGGTCATTTATATGTCTTCTATTTCTGGACATTCAGCGACCTACTGCAGAATGGCAGTTTGGCTTTTTAAATCAACAAAATACTTTTTTTCATTTCTTATCATCTATATTTTCATTATCTACCACTTGAATAGAATGAAACTGCCATGAATGTTAGCTATATGTAAATCTATATATGCATATTACTAACTACTAATTAAGTAGTAATTAATTACTAAGTAATAAGTAATTATAATTAGTTAGTGCAGATATTCTAATTAAACAACAGTGGAGAATTATATACATACTCACCCATAGACAAAACCAAACCAAACAGCTGCAAAGGAAAAATCTGCCTAAAACAAACCATTACCTACCAGATTTCCAGAAATTTGTCTGCATCTGGCTTTGACTCCAAAGTCAGGCGCTTCTCCAGTTCAAAACTGTGGATTGATCTTAACTTCCGTACCAGAGGAACATCCCGATCTGGCTGTGTGGTCTCTGAACGGACTCTAATAGGAGAACCAAGGCTTGGTGCATTAAACATTCCATTCATTGGCCCATGACTGTTTTCTTCTTCTGTAGTAGCCTATAAAGGAGTATCACAATATAAAAAAATAATTTAACATAAGGATAACATCGCAATCTTATCAAAATACTTGAATGTAAGATAATTTTTATATAAAGTAATTTCCAAATGTGCTTTTAAAAACAATTCTGGCACACTCCCTCTATTTGAAAATAAGTTATTGCAAAATTGTCTGAAGATTTTAGAAACACAATTTAACATAAACAACTATTTTATATCAAGTTTAACCACTAGCTCACCTAACTACAGTAGATCTGTTCACCTAATTTTCATGAGCTCATGTAGCCTCCCTAGTTTCTTACTCCTAAGTTTCCTTCCTGTATCTACTTTCTTCAAACATTCTACTATGAGCTGGGTGACCTGGGCCAGTCTCTCTCTCTCTCAGCTCTGGGAACAGACAAGGTTAACCACTCCTGAAATACCTTGCCAGGAAAAGTGCAGGAACATTTCCCAGCAGTCTCCACAGTCTTTGAGAATCAGACATGACTGTACAGCAGTCGTGTGTGTGTGTGTGTGTGTTTCAACTCTGCCTCATGTTACATTTGATCTCTTTGGGTCAGTGGTGGATTCCTAACCAGTTCACTTGTGCTCGCCCGTGCGTGCAACGCTTCTGCAAATGCGCAGAATCATCCAGGCAGGTGGGCCAAGCCTCCCGCCACTACTACTATTTCAGCCAAATTGAGCTAAACCGGAAGCAACCCACCTCTGGTTTGGGTGCTAGTTACTAGGCATTAGTTGAGCATTATCTGTATTTCTAGTGAGATATGCATTGATATTAAAATTCTTAACCAAATATTCTGATTAGCACTATAAACAATATGGAGAATGGACCAAGACTATTAGTAATACACGAAGACAAAGCCATTTCATTGTCTTAAGAAATTTTAGAAACAGACCAATATTATTCTATATACTATCAGCAGCACTATTAACAAGTAAAAATGAAACCTTTCTATCTCTCTATCTCTATCTATCTATCTCACAATTGGGACAAATTAAATGTTTTTGTTCATCATACTGTGTTTATTCATTTTCTATGGATACCTGATTAATCACTACTACAAAAGATGTATAGTTACATGTTAACATGAGAAAAAGTAAACACTATCATTTATTGAACTGCAACACTTACTTTATGTATGCCCAATTTAATCTTTTTCCTGTTAGCATCCATTTCTTCCCACACATCCTTTTCCTGAAGACGATGTCCGGGGGACTCTGGTAACTTTTCTGGTGAGATTCCAATAGGGATACCATTCTCACCATCACTGAGTTGTTCATCGGGAAATACTTCATCTGTATTCTCTCGTAATAAATCTCCTGGTATTGGCGTAGCATTGGCAATTCTACGTATAAAAAAGTGAAAATTAATCCTAAAGATGTCCCAGTTTTTTTTTTTCCTAAACTGACAATATTGTCCTCTCTGCATTAGATGACAGGATGCAGAGTTATGGCTCTTACTCATCTTCTTCTAAAAGAGGAAGGATTGGCTTCATAAGGAAAGCATTAATTCTGTCTGCAAGGAATTCATAATGTTTAATACAAGGTATTAAACATCTCCAAGCAATCTATATTCATGCACACCTACAGTCAGACATACAGAAATCTCAAGAACAATTTAGTTATGCATATGCAGAATTGTATAGAAGATCAACTGATTAAAAAAAACCCATAATGTCTTTAATTAGATGTCATCCTATATGGCAGCAGATATAATTTCAATAGTAGGAACATGCAAACATAAATACTTCTAATCTAGTGCTGTGGACAATATTATATCAATAATATTCTAGAATCTATAGGTCTTGCAAACATGCATTAGATAATGCTTTCCACAATTTTTGAGTTATATTTTAATGAAAACTGCAAGCTTCTAAAGACCTCAGAGATCTAGTTTTGATACTATCTTGCCTATCACTTCACCTGCGTTGTCTCTTTGTTTATTAGAACGTCAATACTACGTGACTTTTTTAAATACTAATTTGGAGAAAAATAGACATTCATTTTAATTGAACCAAAAAAATTAGAAAGATTGTAGAAAGTAACATTTTAAATGCATCTTGAAATTTAGAAATTCCGTAGTAGCTTCAGTAATGCTAAACAATCTTCCCTAATTTTCAGGTTTCCAGTTGTTTATGAAGATATCATAATTTACAGCCAGCATCCTACCCCATTAGGGTAAGGAACAGAAGTGATGATATTATTCCATCACTTTTGCCTCTAGCTTCCCCCACCAAGTAATAACCATTAGAATTAATTATGTAATAAAGATTGCTTGTTTTGAATTTCTTCCCAATTACATCATGCCATCTGAACTGTTTTCAACCTGGCTATGTTATGAATGAATATTTCCTGACATCTCTGAAAGATAGCAATTTGGGAATGACCCTTCTCTTCCAAAAGATATTGATAGTCATGTATCATCTTATTAGTCAGTGACCAAATGCAAGTTATTAGAAGACACCATTCTAAATATCTGACACAGAATATTGAATCTGGATCCATCAATTAATATGAGATGCATGAACTTAATCTTAGATGCTTGATCTTACATGAGATTGATAATATTATATTAAGTGGTTAAGATTCTTATTATGAAGGAGTATCATTCTATTTTCATAATAATTGCAATCCTATCATCCATGAAGAAGCACTGATAACTTGAAATACTAATTCATCTAACACCCAAAGAAATGATCCAAATACCCCATAGCAGCTGGGGTCAGTCGAGTATGCAGTTGAGGAGTAGTGGAAGTGGTGGTAGTAGTGAGAGAACCATCAGCCCCACTTTTTTCCCAGTCAAACAGATCACTCTCTGTCACCCCAAAATTCTTCATACTGTTATCAAAAACGGACGTGAGAAGCTATAAAAACAAAGAAAGGAATTATATTTAGTGTCAATTATTTCTTCAAACAACTTTTTGAAAATTCTGTTCTGACATTGTCTGAAAGCAGACCTTTATACCCAATCGTCATAGAATATTTATTATCAGATAACATTAAATATTATTCTTCTTCTTCTAAATAACACATAGTTTCATCTATAAATTTCTTGACACTGCTTGTAAGAATTCTAGCGTTGTCCAGATAATAGGAGAAGGATAGGAGATTTAAATATCCTGTGAACATCACGAATATAACAGGATCTTAAAATAATTTTCCTCCAAGATAAAAATAACCTAAACTGAATTTATAAGAAAATTGTTATGTGCTACTATTTTCACCCCCTTTCACCCTCTATCTGTCTATATATCTGCTTCAACTGGCAGCCAAGTCCAATGACATGTAAGACAGCAACCAAATACTAGGAAAGCAACTCACTTTGTTACAGTTCAGATTTACTTCTGATAATATACATTTTGTCTGGATTATTGATTATAGATTTATACTATGATTTTGAGGTGGAAAACCTCTCAAAACAAAAAAAAGATTAAAATATTAAATAGAAATATAAAAATTGAAACTAATTAAATAGAAATATAAAAATAGAAAGCCAATATTCAAGTTAAAATATAGCCAACAAGGAATACACTTTTAATATAACATGAATTTAACATGGTTTTAACAAAATGTAGATTGGAACATATAAAATCCTCAAAGCAAGCAATGAAGGCTTACACAATCAATATAACTAAAGGAAAGGAAGGAAAGAAGATTTGCAAGTCATAGCACAGAAGTCATACCTGGTAGTCAGGTTTAGTAAAATAGTCTAAAGAAGAAATGTGGTCTAGAAAGATGTTAAACTCTTGAGGAAGATGTTTCAGCATCAGACGGTGATCATACCTCTCTTTTATAGACCCTACTTGCTCCTGGAAGCAGACAAGGATTAAGTCATTCACCATGTGAAATTCTAATCAAAATAACTTATCATGTATGCTATTAAATAACAAATTATCAGATATCTTAAATTAAATCTCACTATATATCCTCAAGATATCTCAATTGCTATATTTCTGAACAAACCTTGTCTTTAATTTTCCTCCAGGGCAGTTGTCCAACAACGAACTCCACCAACATGTAAAACAAAGACCAAAGATCATCATGACGGCCCATTTCCTATAGAAAAAAAAAAAACTGCATGTTGATCTTCTGTATTTTGCACTTCTATCTAATATAATCCAATGTCAAAACACCAAACTGTATTGACAGAAATATTGCTTATTTGAATATGTGACTAATGATACACATAAATAAAATTTTAATGCCACTCCAATAATAGTAACAAGCTATGCAGAGGGAATTCATCAGGTCTGAGAAGAAAAACAAGATAGTTATCTCTGTGGTTCTTTGATTTCTTTTTATTTATTCTATTTTTATTTATTCTCTTTATTTCTTTCAGTACAGGACGATGGATCAGGAAATGAAAGAAAAGAAAAGCCTGATCTAATTGAAATGAGACTGGATCAGAATCATGTACCTCACAACTGATAGATTGAATTGTTAATCCCATCTGCTTAGACCCAGATAGTATTGAGACATTGGTACAATGGAGGTACTAGAAGAAATTTTGTAGATTTCAGGTTCCCCTTTAAATACCTTTTTTGGCCATGGATCATGACCACAGACCCCCCAAGGCTTAAGATTTAAATAATAACATTTATGCAAGCCTTCATGGCTCCCCTGTGATCACATCATGGCCCCCCAGGGATCCACGCACCATAGGATGATTATCACTGCTCTACTGGATCTCCAGTATATTTCCCAACACTGATGCTGAGTTCAGAGTATCCTGACCAATCTCTTTTTTATATTTTAAATTTATTTTTAATTTTAATGTATGTATTTATTTATAAACACACAAACACACATTGCAAAATATATTCAGGTTATGCACCCTTAACCAGCAAAGATCCATCTAAACATGTTAATGAACTATGGACTTCAGCATAAAATATGGCAATAGTCAGACAAGTTCAGGACATGTCAGTTATGTTTCAGTTTTTATATAGCATCCTTAAAAATACAGAAAAGGGAGGAATTATGACAGACACTTGATGCATAATTTTCAGTTTTAAATATTCAGCTTAATGTAAATGGTCATACTCACTCTATTTCTGTGAGCATTGACTGATGCATACCGCACAGTACCTCTAAAACCGGCAACAGCTCGGGGCTATTAATGTAAGAAGGGAAAGAAAAACAAGAGTCCATTTTCCAGAGTAAGTCCGTAAATATCAACAATTTATAAAGAAGCTGATACAAACAATTTTGATCTTCTTTGGAGTTTTCCCTCTGCTGATAATGCACTTCTTTAACATACTGTAATGATTCTGCTACAAGATAGTCCTTAACATACGACCATATTGGAGCCTGCCCATTACAATTATATGTTGTAATGATTGTAAAATGTTACCACCTTTTTTGTGGCATATGTTAAGTGAACACAGCATTTGTAAAGCACCTATGGTGGTCGTTAAATGAATGCTGTGGTCATTAAGCAAACACCACAATCATTAACGGAACTAATGGTTCATTGTAGGCATGGATTTGTCAAAACTCGGAAGTGCCATTTTTAGCAAAACCACCGTAAAACACAGATGAACATGGTACACTGCAAAAGGCAATAAATGCATTCATGTTGCCGATTGCCCAAAGTCCAGTCATACGACCATCAGAACTTTAATTTTGGTTTTAAGTCTCCTTTTCAAATTGGTATAACTTTGAAGAGTTGCTAAGCAATCAGTGAACAACTACCTCTAATATAAGTTGGATTTAAGAAGACAAACATACATATCTTGATCACATTTTAAGCAACTTACAAAAAAATTTACTTAATCAGATGTTACTTTAATGTTTTGCCATTTTTCTTTTTTTACACGGCAAAGTCAAGCATTATGGCATCTTGTGTATCAAATCTATTACCAGGAGATCAACAAGTTGAGTGTCTGATACAGAGGTGACAAAAACCCTCAAGAGAATAGCTCCTAGGTGGCCTCTCCCTATCTGCCAATTCCAGGGGGGTTCTATGTTTACTGAGGAGTTCTGGGAGATGGAGCTCCAAAACTAAAATGACCCTGGCAAAATGAATCCAAATGGGCATGCATAAGAGGTCAAATTTAGGCCTACACAATGGTATACAAAAGTGTTTCTCAACCTAGACATTTTTACAATATGGACTTCAACTTCCAAGGTTAGGAATTCTGGGAGTTGAAACCCATACATCTCAGAGCTGGTCTCAAGGTTGATAAACACTGGAATACAATATTTATCAATTCTGAAAATAAAAGTTTTGCGCTGGCAGTTTTGCCAGCTACAGCCACCAATCACACTTTTAACCAGGGTTACATTGAGCAGTTTGCTTATGTTTGAAAAGTACACACAATACACATCAAAATTTCCAGAGTTACAAATGTAAATAAAATAAAAGCACAATATTGCAAAATTATGTCTATATTGTTAATTCTAATCAAAAGCTTGCTATAATTGCTTGAAGATTTGGCAGACAAAATCTGATACTCTGATAATCTGATATTACATGTTTCTAATAGCAACAGCACTTAAGACCTATATACCACTTCACAGTGCTTTACAGTCCTATTTAAGCAGTTTACAGTGTCAGCCTATTGCCCCCAACAATCTGGGTACTCGTTTTACTGACCTTGGAAGGATGGAATGCTAAGTCAACCTTGAGCCAGTGAGATTCGAACTGCTGAACTGCTGGCAACTGGCAATCAGCAGAAGTAGCCTGCAATACTGGATTCTAACCACTGCGTCAACACAGCTCAACTTAACATCTTAAGACGTAAAGTGGGCTTCCAGCTGAGCATCCATTGAATCACAGACTCCAGAACAGGCTGGCAATTTTTTTTCAAACTGTGTGATACTTCCACCCACAAAACCTTAATGGATGGGAGCCAGAACTGATGGAGGCTCACTGTGGGCAATTTTAATATTTTTTAAAAAAAATATTTAAGAATACTATATTAGGAACACTATTATTAACACTTCTTTAAAAACTTTAATTATTGATAACCCTATATATTAACAAAACAGTAATACTGTATAATCTTATATAGCAAATCTTGAGTTGCATCAACTTTTCAATTCATAACTGGAATTAATACTTGTATTAAATTTTAAAAAGCAACATACTCCAACCGTCCAAAAGAACTAGGCAGAGCAGATAGTCAGATCATATGTGGCTAACCTCATACTGCAAAGAACCCTATCCATTTCCTTGATATCCACAAACTGAAATTAATGCCAGAACCTTGTAAGATCCGTACCAATTTTGCTTTAAAATCCCATGTAATAAAAATACATGTATTTGTATTTATCATGTGAAATCTGTTTCTCCTTCTAAACATAGTATTCAGAAGCTAAGGTTTGACAATATTTCAGGATGAAATTAGAATATGGTTACTTTTTTTTACAGTACTGTCAAAATTATACACTATAAACTTGATTTTTTCAAAACCATCCTGAAAAATGTATTCATTAAATAATACACATTGTTAGTCACATTATCACATTGAATTAGATATTATTTATTTTGAAACTTTGATTAAAATTTCTTACTGGTCTGACATCCCCACATGAGTTTGTAAACTGCCGTGCCAAGCCAAAATCCAGCATATAACACTTCCTCCAAGTACTAGGAAAGCGTCCCATAGCAAAATTAGACTAAAAAGAAAAAAAAGTTTATAATGTAGAGATGAAACAATATAACATCAGCTTTCATTTCATATATTTCATTGTAACTATTTAGAAAAACAATAGGTGAATTGATTGGATTTTTAAATCACAAATTATTATTGTTGCTTCTGTATTAATATGATGCATATGCTCAGCTGAAAATATGGTTTTTTTAAAAATGCAAGTATTCCAATACCACAATTCTATTGTTGTTAGAAGGAAAGTATGCAGCCGAGATCACTGATTAGAAAAAACAGTTAATCCTCTATTATACAGAGAAAATTGTGTAATATTAAATCTAGAATTTCCTCCCAGCTTGAGAAAAGTGAGAATGATCTATTGAAAGAAAGGGTTACAACATTTATCTATCCCCCATGGGATCCCCATGGGATCCAAGACAAAGGCTAGAAATAATTTTCAGTTACTTCAGTGGGAGGAGATATCTCCTTTTCCAGTTTCAAAATGACAAGCCAGAAATCATTAAGTAGAATAACTTTTTTAGAAAGGTTGAAAATAAAGGAGAGCTATGATAACCTACCATATATCTTTGGAGGGATCATAGAGAAGTTTTTCTCTTCTCTCAAAATCTTTGTTCCCAATAGAGCAATCAGCAGAGAGGGAAGCGATATACATAGTACAATAATTTCATAGATTTATTAGAAACCCATGACCAGCTGGGTCATGCTTCAAGAGATATTTCCTTAGCAGATTCCTTAATGCCTTCAACAATTACAGAACGTCTAATGTTCTGCTTTCATTGGAAAAGTTGAAAGACATTCAGAGATGTATTTGCCTTGACAATAGCACATGCTGAACAGCACAGTCAACAATCCACACAGAAAATGTTTTACCACATTTCTATTATGTCATAAAATGTTTTATGACATGTTTGTCATAAAATGATTTATAAAATTTGCCAAATTTCAATTCCATAGGAGTCTTGAGTCCTAGATTTTGGACACATTCTCAAAGTTAGCCCATTTGAGGTATCTTGGTTTAAAATAGTTACCCTATGATGCATCACTTCACCCAGTTAAGAGGTGCAGGAACAAGAGTTTTAATATAGACTAAATCAAAGCTTGAATACAATTGTCCCCCTCTTAAATTTCTCAGTTCCATCACAGCTAATTAGAGATATACATCAACATGATCTCTCCAACTGCTCCAATGAAAGCAGATAAGTTATCTAAATTAGTAATTAGAATTATGAAAAGTTGCCTTAGAGCTTTTTCAGAAAGATTTTCAATGAAGAAAAGATAGTAAGAGAAGCAGCAGGCAAAACAGCAGTAAACGAACTGGCAATCTATACCATGGAAAGGCTCTACATGCACACCCCCAACATAGTTGTTCCTGCTTACACGCAGAGCTCCTTTTTTAATTTCCATTTTATAACTTAAAACTGTTGGACTTTGACCAGCATCAGTCTTGTCAAGGATATAGCTATAACTTAGAGGACAATTTGAGAAAGTGTCCAGCTGTCCTTGAGCACTTCTTGATGATGAAAGTTCATGTCCTGACTCTTGGCCGGCTTATCCATCAGCACATTGCAATAGTCCGATTGTGAGATGACCAGAACTTGAGTGATTGAGCATAGGAGCTCCTGATCCATGAACTGCCACAGCTGGCACACAACACGAAGTTGCACAAAGACTCTTCTAGCCACAACTGCCATCTGCTCATCAAACAATGCAGGACATCCCCCAGTTGCACAATGGTTCTGTCTGGGGCAGAGTGATCCCATGCAAAACTAAAGATGTTAAGGTCCCAGAAGCTGCAGCTCTATACACCCAAAGCCACTCAGTGTCGCAGACCAGGGGTTGGGGACCCCTGCCCTAATGGCTCTGTTGTCATGTGCTTTGTGCCAAACTTTCTATAATAGGGTCTTAGAATTGCGACAAAAGAGAGGATAACCCCCTGCCTAGTAAAATAACAATTTACAATCTTAGTCATGAAATTGTGTCTTGGTACAAAAAGATAATGTTTAGCCGTATCATAAAGAAATATTGGTATTTCAGGACCTTGCTCACAGATCTCATATTGCATACAGCCCAAAAAGTTTGTGCTGTCTTAGGCTTTTCTCTGTATAGGGTTATAGATTTGCACCCTGTTCCCTAACACTGATGATTATGATCAGCTGACCTGTAGGGAGAAACGTATGTTACTTCTCCTGAATAGAAACGCCACAATTTGATTCACCTTCAGATCTTGGCACTTCAGACATCTTATGGATATTCAATTCAGGAAAGGAAGGGAATCTAGCCACGGTACTGACCATCTGGCCTGAAGGCTGCCAAGAATCATGAAGCCTGTTGAACTATCTGTTTTTACTAGATAAGGTCTCTTTCTGTGTCCAGAATGGCACAGAGATGGTACTATTAGAAAGATGTTCTTATTTTCATTGATTAAAATGATTAGGTTCTCAAGGATCTGCTCTATGATCTTAATGTCCTTTCTTCCCTGTTCAATAGGAATTAGATGAACATATCATTTAAATAAGAGAATATGTGTATACCCCAGGATCTGAGATAGGCTACAAATATCATTTTGTACATGAATACCATCCAAGAGCACAACAGGACAAATGGGAGGGTCTTACACTGGTACAAAATGCCTTGCTCTTATACACCACCAGGTTACCTTTGCTCAGCCCTTCCTAACTGTTGGCATGTTCTCAGATTCTGCCATCTAGCCTCTCATTATCTGTATCAGAATCTTCTCAGGGTGTTTCTTGAATGGCTGCCTCCTGCCTCTTCAAATTGTCAATCCATTAGACTGTTGTTCTTCTAACTCAGAAGATTCAGACAAGATCATAATAATATGCTGCAAAGATAATTCATGGGCTTCAAGACCAGAACTTTCTTTTGGTCTTATGTCTCTCCATATAGGTTTTCTCCCTTGAATTGGCCCAATATTAGACTCTAAATCCAAAATGATCCTATGTTCTGGTGACCATGTTAGCTGCCATGCCTCTGATTGTAAACCGGGCATTGTTCTGATCAACACCCACCATAACAGCAGATTTGTTCATCCCTAACTATGCTCTTTAGGGGATAGACAGTTGAACCATTAGTTGTCTGGTCCAAATATTAAGGGAGTGTATTGTGGCTAAGGCTGTTTTCTGCGCTGCAGATCTCTATTTTCCTGTCCTTGGTGGTTTGCAGGTACCTTCCCCATCTTTAATTTCTACGTTCTCATGAAGGTAAGTAGTGCAGAGGTTGAACAGATCTAGGACAGAGTTCAGCAGACAGAAAGGAGCCATTCATCATGGCCTCTCCCCTTCTCCCTTAAAGACTTTGTTGAGATAGATTTACTAGCTACAGGGAACGTCTCTGTTGCTCATAGACTCACTGGATTCTGTGATGCCAGAGTATTCTGGTTTGTTGAGATCTGGAACTTGCAGACTTTTTTGAGAAGCTGTGGAAGTCTGTTTTTTAAAGGCCTGGTAGATTTGGAGACTGCCTGGGCATCTTCCTATTCCAGGGATAGCTCTCTTCGTTTGTATCTGACTTGTCCTGCAGGGAATTCTCTGATTCATGTGCAAAAGCAAGTGAGACTGGCTGGCCATTTTTCCCTTGATGGTCCAGCTCTGCTCCTTGTGATAAAAGTCTAGGCACTGACTTCTGGGTAAGGGTCCGCAGATGTTGTTTCAAAGGAGAAAGGGGAGGAAAGGAAATAGAACAGTGCTCAATCCAGTTGGGAATCACAAAATGGGCTTTCCAGAGGGGTGAGTGGTCATTAGCATGGGGCATAATCCAGAGAGGTTAATTTGGCCTCTGACAATCTTCAGGGAGCAGAAGGCCATGGGAGCTTCAGAAATGTTACCTGGCAGACTCAGCAGAGACAGCAGGGGTTGAGAGAGCTGCTCCCTCAGTAAATGGGACAAATCACTCTGTAAGCTTCAATCATCTTTTGTACAAGGGTGATCTGGCTCCCTGGAGGAGTGGTAACAGACCCTCCTGTTGTTGTAGATTTTATGACCAGTGATTCCACAGCTGCAGTGTTAGCTGGCATCTCTGGGAAGAGAACAAGTTGATACCTATATAGAGACCAGCCAATCAAGAGACACTGTTTTATGAGTTTGTTTATCATGTTATCAGGTGTTTAGTAAGAGAAAAGAATGAAAAGAATGGAGCTAAAAATAATGGAAGATCTCTAGAATGGGAAAGTACTTTGAAGAATCAATGAGCTTGCACGCTCTTCAGGGTAAGACAAGGTCAAATGTGGGAGAGGTGATATCTCTTTATACAGGAAGGTATGTGAGAAATAATTTCTGGCCCTGTCCCTGAATCAAGTGGGAGTGAGACATCCTCTGCAGAATTTGCTGACTTCACTGAAAGAAAAGTGTAATATAGTCTCTGTAGTTGGGGCAATCATCTTTAGCTTTTTTATATTAAGAACATGTTTTTAGACTCATACAAATTATTAGATGAAATAATTACAGATGTTAAAATAATGTTAACTGAAAAGTGATAACATTGATAAACTGATAAACATTAAATACTAGTTTTTAAAATAGGGGCAGATATCTTTGTAATTTCAGATCAGATTTATTTAGATCTAATAAAACTGCTGTGCTATGTAAACATTGCAACTTAGGTAAATTCTTGGTTTTGATATATGGAGAAACTTACTGGTTTAATATCTCTGTGTAAAAATCCCACCAAATGAATGCTCTCAATAGATTCCAGAATTTGCTTCCCAAGACGCAATGTCGTACTAATTGTGAAAGTCCCTCTAGTTTGGCTTCGACGCAAATCTGCCAAATTCCGCCCCTGAAAGAAACAAAAACACTAACATCCAGAATTTTTTTCCTCATCTTCTTTTGGTAATCAACATTTAGCAGGTAAACTGACTGCATATTAGAATTCTTTTTTTCCTGGCAAATGTAAGAAGGACAGCATTTCAATAGTTAAAATATCAAATGATTTTAGGCAACAAGTATATATTTTGCTTGCTCTTTCTTGTACACTATTTTAAAGTCTTTCTAAAACATGAGAAGTCCTCTTCCTGTTCTGCCTTCAATATCTTTCTGTTAAATAATTTAGGACTAAAACATGAGATTTGCAGATTCAAAATTAGAAAACAAAATATGGAACATTTGAACTCCCATTCAGTCAGCACTTTGTAACATGATCTTTGGTAGAAATAGCAGCTTCCAATGTTCCCTCTATATTCATGGTTTTGGATTTTTTTTTACCTTATAAAAACTTCTACCTCAGAAATGTATTTAGAACATCTTGTATTCACTACAAGTTTGAGATTTCTCTACAGATTTTTAATATATTCCAGTCTGAGAATTGTGTAAGTCATTCCACCATTTACTTTCTTCCCTGTTAATGCTTCATTGTTGATTGCATGGTGTATTTCAAATGTTTGTCTTGCTGAAATCTTCAACTTCTTTTCAGCCTAGTTTCTTCACTGACTGTGTATAAGTAAGTATACATTCATTTCAAATTTAGAGAAAAGTGTTGTATTCAACTGCCTCTGAATAACTTAAAATAACTTAAGTCACTGCTGTTCACTTGCAGTCACAAACTTTTGCATTCAAGTATAGATGCCTTTCCAGGGAAATTTACTTAGTATCAAAATGGTTCCCATTTTGGTATCAGTGAAATGACCTATCTTTTCTCTGCCCATGAACAAATAAAATAAGTTACAGAAGCTCATTTTAATTGAACATTTCATAGGTCTGTTTTGTTTTATTTAATTATTTAATTACTCAGCTGCTACAGGCTACATTTTTTAGAATATAGTGTCAAAAAAAGCATTCCCAGTGGATTTTACTACTGATTTTTAAAATATATGTAAAAACATTGGCTAATGTAATCTGTATGTTCTCTTCGTCAACTACAAGTAATAGTAAAAGAACAACAACATCGCTATAAAGCAAATTCTCTTAGAAATATAGTCTAATAAAAGTAGATGTAACTTGGTATTTTGGTTTGGCTTAGTCCCTGCAAGAGGAAATTGTTTTTAAAGACAGAACAAGCAGAGGTTGTAAACACAATTTAAAGGGATTTAGATATCGTGGCAGGAAATTCCTCACTAGTTTATTATAAATGCGTATTTGTGATTGCCTACATCTACCATGGCAATCATTACTTTCTAAAAACCATTCATGACAGCCTGAAAGCACCCATGGCATATTCTCAAAATTTCAAAGTCCAAACAGGATCTCTATCCTTGTGTTAGATCAATGGAGAACTTAAGTGAAGAGCTTAGGAAGTGATTTGATTATGTGCCATCAAATGTGAAGGATCATATGGATAGATTTGTTTTTCCATGGCACGTCCCTAATTGTTCTTTTAAGTCTTCCATGCCCCTGAAGTGGAGTCTAGGTTGATTTGTTTGATGACTACATTATTCTTCTTAATATTTTCAACTTTGGTATTCCAGTCAACAATTACAATGAACTCATTATCTGATATTATATCATCATCATTTGATATTTTCTCTCTATGGGGTTTTCTTAATAAAAATACAAGTAGCGCTCCACTTTCGATCTCAATTGAGCCCAAAATTTGTTGTTAAGTGAGACATTTGTTAAGTGAGTTTTTCCCCATTTTACAACCTTTCTAGCCACAATTGTTAAATAAATCACTGGAGTTGATAATGTTACTAACTTGGTTGTTAAGTGAATCTATTCAAACTTTAGATAAATGGATTAAAGCTTCTCAACTTCTGAAGAGTATATAATTCCACAGTTAACCAAATTACTGGTTTATTCCTTTATAATTAATAAAACTCATGAGGCTAAAATATAATGAAAATGCATAATAATATACAATCAGTTCACAAATACATATTTTCAGCAATAAAGTAAAGAATGCAAACGTATTTAAACTGAATAATCTTACAGTAAATCAGGCATATTAGGTATATATCTGAGATTTCATTTGCAGCCTCTCTCACTTAAATAGAAAAACTTTTTATATGCAGGAAGACAAACCATAGTGAATGATTAACAATTTACACAGTTATAAAAGTAAAAAACTCACCTGCAATTGCATGACCACATAATTAAATCTGTCATTCCTTCCACAGCCTACAAATCGACAAATATGATCTTTCCCTGAAAAGAAAACATTTTATATTTGTTCATTTTTTTGCACCAGCTTAAATCCAGAGATTTAATAGCGTATTTGTTCTTTACCAACAATAGCATATTTGTTCTTTACCAATCTTTCAGAAAGATTATTATTATTTTAAAGAGAGAGAGAATGAAAGGAAGATTTGACGCCCTGTATAATCTGGACTATTAAGGATAACATCCCCAAAATCAGGGGAATCTCTTTCTTACAAAAAATGCTCTCTCTAGTTTTCATTTCTACCTTTAACCTCAATCCTTAATGTCATGTCTTACCATTTCAAGAAACTTCAAATCTACAGGATAAACTATCAGACCTAAGATTAATCTCTATCTGTTAAAGCTGTCTAAATTTATATTTTTATTTCTATGTGAGGCTACAAAGTGACACTTATATAATTGATGAGGAAGCTGCGGGAAATTCGGTTTTTTATTACATAGGTTTAAAAAATGCCCAAATCTCTGGGTACTTTACTTTATAAAAAGGCAGAATTATAATAGAACAAATGCCATGTGTTCAGAAAACCATAAAAAACAGCACATATCCTCACCAACTGCCCTACCTCCTAGGAAAATAATCAGGTTTTCAATGTCTTTTGGAACGCCATCAAGGGGGGAGCCATACAGATCTCTGAGGGGATCCTGTTCCAAAGGATGGCATAGAAGATATGCCCCTGGGTTCTTACTAGATGGCATTATTCAATTGAAGGGACTTGAAAAATATTCATTCTGCTGGATCAGAAGTAACAGCACTCAAATAATCAGGCCATATGCCATGAAGGGCTTTATAGATAGTAGCCGGACCTTGAACTGTACCAGAATTCAACTGGTAACCACTGCAACTTGCAGAGGAAGTGGTGTCACACAGGCATACCATGTCATATCCATTACTGCCTGTGCTGATGCAATCTAGACCAGCAGTAGCTTCCAAGTAGTTTTTCAAGGGCAGGCCCAAGTTGTGTGTGTTGCAGTATCCCATTCTTGAGGTGACTAGAGAGTAAGTCACCGTGATTACAATCTGTTCAAAAATACCCATGTTCAAATAACTTTTTGTTATTTGAAAATGGCAATGTATTATATGCAGAAGAGCTTTTACAAATTGTTCAAAAACTGCAATTGTTTCTGAATATGTTTGAAAGACTAAAAAAGTAATATTTTAACTGTATATACTGTATGCTATCCATTTGATTGGCTACTGGTCAAACACCTTAATCTTTAACTTTTTAAATGCCTGAGGTCTGGGCTACCTGGAAGATACATTTCTCTGTATATTCCTACCCAAAACTACTACTACTATTTACAGGGCCTCCTCAGTGCCCCACCAAACAAAGTTATGCAAAAATTGCTAAGGAAAAAGAATTCAGCAGTGGCAAACAGACTAAGATATGGAAGACAATTTATTCATTGTTGCTCTTAAGATAATTTCCGATCTATTGTTTGGGCTTCTATATTAAGCAGCTTGTTCTTACTTAAAATATTTTCATTTTCTTTATCCTCCATAGATTTCTAGGTAGTTCCTATTTATAACTATTAAAACATCAACAAATAACAATTGTTTAAAAAATACTTAAGTCTTGAGATACTTTTTTTTAAAAAGCCACCAGATGAGATTACACACTAAAGGCCTCCCTAAAAGGAAAGTCTTTACCAAGAGAAGAGGTTTCAGAGTTTTGATCTAGGCCCTCAAAAGACCATCTTTCTAATCATGGGCAAATAGATTTCAGAGGTTATTGAGTCATACAGAAAGGATTCCAAAGATGATGTCAACAGGCTAGAATGGGAAAAAGCAAAAGACTCTAATCGCGATCCTAAAATATTAAGAAGTTTAAAGATTACTAGGATTTTAAACAGGAAACCAGCATACCTACTCTAATTAAGATATCACATGTTTGTATATACCACCCATTAATAATTAGGATGCTGCTTTTGGATCAATTAGATTTTTAATATTCTTAAAGAGTACCAAAGGTGTTTTGGTAGTTGCCTCTTGAAAAAGCATCTTTGGGACAATCGTGTCCTGGATGACTGAGAATATCCATAGACATTCTTCAAGAGTACAGTACGCAGCATAAACCATATCTATAATCTAATTATGTTAAAATTAATAAACCTGTCATCCTGGCTAGATTTTGAATGTGCATGGAGGGGAAGGAAAAACCTGCAGCAGGAGGTAGGAGCTTGTAACGTACCCTGCCAGCTTCCCCACTGACTTTGTCACATGATTGCAGGACACTTGGCAACCGATCATAAGTTCAAACAGGTTGCCAATTACTGAGATCACAATCACATGACTGTAGGGAACGGTACATTTTATGGCAGCCTCCAGAAATTGTGGGTGCTTCAACACTGGAGGTTTTTAAGAAGAGACTGGACAACTATTTGTCTAAAATGGTATAAGATTTCCTGCCTGAACAGGAAGTTTGACTGGAAGACCTCCAAAGTTCCTTCCAACTCTGTATTCTGAAGTGCTTTATAGACTCTTTCCAAGTGTCATAACATTGAACAATCGAGGACCACTTGCATTTCTGTATCGGTGTTGCTGAGAATAGATTTTTTTTCCCTATGCCATTTTCTCAACTAATACTATTTCCAAAATTATTGCTTACAGCATAATGAAAACATTTATTACAAACATAAATGTAAGCTGTTAGAGTGATGATATCAATTAGAAAAAATAGATGTAGGAGGAAAACTATATTCCAATGCAATTTGAATTAGACAAATATTGAAAAAAAATTCAAGGATGCAAAGGTTTCTCATTATGAATATTTACTGCTGTGTATTCATTAACTCAAGAACACTGAATCTCTTTCTTAACTGTCCTCCACCCCACCAAACCACTATATATTAACAAAGATGCTACAAAAACTGAAAAAGAAGCAATTTACCCAATGAGGACCTGTTTAGATACTCTAGGTGTAACTTAACTATAAAGCACAAGATAAATATTTTCCATTCTTTTCTCATTACATACTTATAATATGAAGCCTGCGGGTTAGTGGCTACATTCAGCTTCTAAACAGCCTGAAAATATGCTGCCAAAACTGGGCTGCCGAAAACCTATTTTGAGGATATTCACTTATTCATGTAACCAAAATGTGAACATGGAGGCTGATATTTTTTGTATGTTGAACCCGATGTCCCAATTCTCTGAAAATTTAGTATGTGAAAAATCACATTATTAAAGTGCAGTAGTTTTGCAAAAAAAAATACGCAAGGTAACACTGAATTTTGCATGACTTCCTAAAACAGTGGTCCCCAATCTTTGCAGTTTGGTTGCCCAGCTGGCGGGAGGATAGGGGAACCAGGCCATGTCAGCGGCAGGCAGGCAGGCAGGCAGGCAGGCAGGCAGGCAGGCAGGCAGGCAGGCAGGCAGGCAGGCAGGCAGGCAGGCAGGCACTGCTTGACTGCAAGTTGAGCTGCCCATGTACATGTGTGTCTGCCCGCCGGTTGCACAACTCAAGCTGCACACACATGTGCATCAGCCTGCCACTCACACGAGTCTAGCTGCGTGCACGTGTGTATGTGCCAGCCCACCACTTGTGTGGCTTGGTTGCAAATAGGCTGTGGCCCAGTAGTGGGCCACAGCCCAGGTGTTGGGGACACCTGACCTACTGGAAAAGAGTGAAATTAGCTTCATATAATTAAGTGAAACTAGATCAAACAGTTTGTGGACACTAATGGGGAGAGCCAGAAGACACTGTTCAACCAGGCTATTCCTCTTTCATTCCCTCAGTATCAGTTATAATAATTATTCCTCTGTTGTTGGTCAGCTACAGATATAATAGCTTTTACTTACAAAACAGGGCAGCAAAGGTAAAAGTGAAACAGAATAATGAATAGAAGTCAAAAAGGAAGAAGGACTGTTTCTGATATCACCTTTCAATTTGTTCCTCCTACATCTTTTTTGCTACATGTCCAGCTACCTTCCCTTGCAAAGCAATAGTAGGAAAGGAAACTGAATCATGGTCCGTTTGAGAGAACTTTCAGGGAAGAACCTGATGAGCCAGAAAAAAACTATTTTTGATAGTGATTTAGGGGAATATCTTACCTACTGGTATATTATGGACCCATCAGTTAAAGAATTTCAACTGGTGGGTCAAAGAATAAATCTTTAATGCTGTTCCTCCTCTCTGTAATATGCTCCCTCCAGAAATGAATGTCTAAATTCTGTAGAAATTCACTGCAAGAGATTAACTCTCATCCAAAGAACTATTTTTCCACACTTGTTCATGACCAATCTATATGATCCCTTAGCTTTATTCTTTTTTGCTCTTAATTCTATAGTTAAAAAAGCTCTGGAACCTATTTGTCACTTTTCTATAGACAGAAAAATGTAGAATCTATTTTAAGAACTTACTGTATGAATTTATACACCCAGATAATAGAAGCACTACATCTTTAGGTTGAGAAAGCACAGGGTTTTGAAAGATTCCTTATCCTAAAAACATGATATTCTCTATAAGGCAGATTATAGAGATGTTAATGTCTCAGTCTCTTGAACCAAGAAACTGTTTAGCCATCATCTTATATTGTCTAACAACTTTTCTGGGAATATTTATTTTCCCATACTTATCCAAACCTTCCTCTCCTCAACAATTCAAAACATATGATTTAAGAAGAAATAGGAAAAATATTATCAGACTGGTTTAAAACTTAGCCTTAAGAGAAATATACAATTACCAAGTTTATGTGACATACTTAACTAGTTTATGGATAGGTGTTATATCCATTATGACATGAGAATATCTAAATCCGATAGGTGTGGAGTGAAAATGTATTTGAAACAGAACAAGCTTTGACTTAGATTAATGTATACTCCTCCAGTCTGTCATATCGTAGGAGGACTATAAATTAGAGAAGTCATAAGGGGGAACTGCCCATCCTCTTTACTTAAAAACTGGAGCCAGGCCAAAGGTTAAACTTCAGGTTATCCAGGAGGCTCTAAAAAAAGCTTCAGGAACCAAAGATGACAACTAAGCTTCTAACATGGAACGTCAACGGATTGAACTCTCCACAGAAGAGAAAGAAAATATTCCACTATCTTCAACAGTTCAAGAATGATATAATTTGCTTGCAAGAAACTCATATTAGATCAACTGATCACAAATATTGATTAATACAAGACTTGGTCAACATTTTATAGCTTCTGCTACGGAAAAGAAAAATGGTATAGTTATATACTTAAGAAAAGACATGAAAGCTGAACTAATCGAAGCGGATTCCCACGGAAGATACATCGCATTAGATCTGGTATTGGAAGGGAAAAGGACATTGATATTGGGAATATATGCTCCTAATCAACAACAAGATGGATTTTATAGAAAACTTCATGCTAAATTAGTACAGTGGGATTATAGGTCTTGCATACTACTGGGCGACTGGAACGGTGTTATGGATACTAAGAAAGATAAGAAGGTCTCCCACCCAAATACTCAAATGCGAGCAAAACTACCTAAGTCCTTTTTCGATATGATGGATAACTTCGAATTGAGAGATATTTGGCGAGAAAGAAATGCAGAAGAATATGACTTTACCTTCTTCTCTGATAGACATCAATCCTTTTCTAGGATCGATTTTATATTAATTACTAATGATTTGCTTTCCAGGGTGAAGAAGACAAAGATCTCAGCTAGAGTTTTATAAGATCATAACCCAGTTTGGATGGAGTTGGGAGGGATGGCACAAGCAAGAAGGTCTTGGAGATTGAATGAAAATTTATTCAGATATGAAAAGTATATTAATGATTGTAAAAAATTGCTAACAGAATACTTGTTTTTAATATGAATAAGGAAATTGTATGGGATGCAAGTAAAGCGTATATGAGAGGAGTTTTGATAAACATAAATAGATTACATAGACATAAACAAGGGTAAAACAAACAGAACTGGAAGATGAAATCAGGAAGAAGAGCTAGAGTTAACTTTAAATCCAGGAGATACAAAGATTAAAGATGCAATTACTATATTAAAGGCCCAATTTAACATGTTGATCTCAGATCAGGCAGCTACTAGTTTGTTATACGCAAAACATAATACCTTTTGTAATGCAAATAAATCTGGCAGATGGTTAGCATATCAGATTAGGAAAAAACAAAACTCTCGAAACATAACTAAATTGTTCTATAGAGGGAAGGAAGTGTTCCAACAGGATGAGATTCAAAAGGCCTTCCGAGAATTTTTTATAGAGCTGTATAAGGGTGATAAAATTAATGGCCTAGATATAGAGAGATACCTAGACAAAGAGAAAATACCCATAGTTAAAGAAGAGCAGAGGCAAAAATTGAATCAACCAATAACTTCGGGGGAAATTCTACAGGTAATTAAGCAGTTAAAGGCAGGGAAGGCACCAGGCACAGATGGCTTGACAGCGGCTTACTAAAAATCTAGTTAGAAATGGTAGAACCTCTTAAGGAATTATTTAATAAGATTCAAACGGAAGGTAAGGTCCCCCCATCTTGGAAGACAGCTTTTATCCCTGATACCCAAAGAAGACCAAGATATTACTCAACCCAAAAACTATAGACCTATCTCATTAGTTAATGTAGATTATAAAATCTTTACTAGAATACTAGCAAATAGGTTAATGTTGGTTATTCAACAATTGATACACAGTGATCAAACAGGCTTTATTCAAGGGAGACAAATGAAAAGTAAGATTATTAATGCACTAGAAAAGAACAATCAAATTCCTGCCGCATTCATTTTTGGATGCTGAGAAAGCCTTTGATCGAGTTAATTGGCAATTCCTGTTGAAAACACTGCAAAAAATGCAAATAGGAGAAAGTTTTTTACAAGCAATCAAAGCAATATATCAATAGCAAACGGCTAAAATTATAGTCAATGGAAGTTTAACAGACTCTTTTCAAATTGGAAAAGGTACAAGACAGGGTTTTTCCTTGTCTCCACTATTGTTTATTTTAACTTTGGAAGTACTGCTGAACAAAATACGGGGCCTGGAGAGTCTAAAGGGAATTAAGATTAGGCAGCAAGAATACAGAGTGCGTGCTTTTGCGGATGACTTGGTTATAATATTGGATCAACCACAGGAATCTAGTATGATCTTAATGAATACGATTAACCAATATGGTCAAGTGTCTGGCTTTAAAATAAATCTAGGGAAAACAAAAATACTAGCTATAAATATGAATACTAAACAAAAGGAAGAACTAGGAGGAATGATAGGATGTGAAACAGTTAAAAAGGTCAAATATTTGGGAGTTAATATTTCAACCTCAAATGGGAAATTATATAAGTATAATTATGAACCACTTTGGCATAGTATACAGACGGAGATGAAAAAATGAGACAAGTTGCAGCTATCTTTGTTGGAAAGAATAGCAGCAGTGAAAATGAATATCTTACCTAAATTTTTATTTCTTTTCCAAATGTTACCTATACTTAAAAAGATGCGAATCTGTTAGAATGGCAGAAGGCTATTAATAAATTTGTATGGGCAGGAAAGAAGTCGAGAGTAAAGTTAAAAATAATGCAAGATATGCGTGAGAGGGGAGGTTTGAAATTACCCAACCTAAAATTATATTATGATGCAGTAGTATTATCTGTAATCAGTGATTGGATTGATTTAACTAATGATAGGATACTTAATATCGAGGGACATTGATTTGGTATATGGCTGGCATGCTTACCTGTTATACAACAAAAAAGTCGACAAAAAATTTAAAAGTCATATTTTAAGGAATGCTTTATTGCGGGTTTGGAAAAAATATCAATACAAATTAAATGACAAGATACCCATGTGGGCAATTCCTAGACACGCAATAGAAAATATGAACATAGCACAAAAACAGGATAGAATTACTTACAGACAGCTTCTTACCCTAGAAAGGGGTATATTACAACTAAAACCCTATATATTACAAGAGGAAAAGGTAATTCAAACATGGTTCCAGTATGGGCAGTTACAGGCCAGGTGGAAAACAGATAAAAAATTGGTTTCATGCAAGTCGAGGATAATCTATTTAAACAAATAAGAGATCAAAGTTTAATGCATATAAAGAGGATATACAATGTATTAGTACAGATGGATTCCGAAACAGAACTAGTTAAAGATTGCATGATAAAGTGGGCTCAAAATATTGAAGAACCAATAATGTTGGATACATGGGAAAGAATTTGGGTAAGAAATGTGAAATTTACACAAGCCCAAAAGCTGAGAGAAAATTTTTACAAGATGTTCTATAGATGGCATTTAGATCCTAAAAAGTTGGCTTCTATGTACTCGAATTTACAACCCAAATGTTGGAGATGTGGTTCTCTCGATGCTACATATTTCCATATATGGTGGACTTGCCAAAAGCTTAAGGCATTTTGGATAAAAATATGGTGGATTATGCAAAATATTCTTTAAAAAAGGATGAAGTTTACTCCTCAGTTATTTTTGTTAGGTATAATTACTGACTGTACAGCGGTAGAGATTAACTTGATTTTACACTTAATAATGGCAGCAAGTTGGTGGCGCAATATTGGAAGAAGGAAGACTTGCCTACAATTCAAGAATGGACATTGAAAGTCACAAATTTAGCCGAGATGGCTAAAATATCTGCATATCTTAAAGACCACTCAAATGAGAGATATAAACAAGACTGGAAAAAATGGATTGATTATATACAAAATAAATACGGGACTAAGAAATTCCAGATAGCCTATGCTTAAGATCAGGAATGATTTAAATTGTTTAAAGTTAGTTTAGCAAGGAGGAGCTAAGTTCAATGTAAAGATGTTATTAATTTCTTATTCTTTTTCTTCAATATATCTTAGACTTTGTTTGTTAAAAATCTATACTGTGTACGGGTTCTGGGAAGTCCGGGGGGGGTAGGTTGTGGGGGGCTGTGGGGAGGGTGGGGGGAGGGATATATCAGGTTAGATGAGATGTGTTAGATTTCAATGTAATTTGACTCGACATGTATACTTTTTTTTCTTTATTTTATATTCTCATTACTATTATTATTACTACTTTTCTTTAAAAATAGGCTAGGCTAAGCATATTGACATGTAGCAGAAATACACCAAGGAGAGGAGGAGCGGGGAAGAAGAAAGATGGGAAGAGAAGGATAGAAGAGAGGGTAAGGGGGGAAGATGAGAAGGATAAGGAGGAGTGGATTGTAGAGAGAGGAGCAGTAGAAAGGGCGGGGAAGTAGAGTAGAAAAGGATGATGGAGGGAAGATAGAAAGTTGGAGGGTGGTAGAAGAAAGAGGTGTATGGAGAGCAGAAGAGCTATAACCGATTTCTATTTTGGGGAGGGGCATTGTTGACAAGAGGAACTGATGTAATTATTATTTAATACTATATGATATGGGCTATGTATATATACATGTGAGTGTTTGTTATGAAAATGAAAATAAAAAATTTAAATACAAAAAAAGAGATTAAATCTGCTTATATTTATGGTGATTGGTTTGTCTCTGAAAATGGAAAGAATGGAATACTAAAAGAGGAATTAAATGGAGGGGAAATTTATCCCAGAAAGCAAGATACAGAAGAAGAAAAAAACCAAATAATCTATGGATTTAAAGAGAGAAATTTTATTAGTAATAGCATTGATACTACTGACAATCAAAGATAAGTTGATTAAGGAAACAGAAGAAGGACATCAAAATTACATGAGAGATCCTATAAGCAAGGACTTGCTAAGAGGAGTCCATACAAAGTTGATCAAGTAGATGATTAGAGGACTGGCACCACAAATGGCAGAAGATATGAGACTGTTTTGCCATTGGAAAGATACAGGTTGATAGATGGAAAAATATAATTTAAAACTAGTTAAACTTAGTGAAATTTATTGACAATAGATATAGTTTAAATAAATAATTGATAATGTTACTAATGTATACAATGTGTAGTGTTATGATGAGTATAATTGGATATGAATATGGAATGGTACCCATGTAAGGAAGATTAGAAATCCCTTTGGATTATACATAAAAGTTAAGAAATAAAAAAAGAACCAAGTTAGATACAGTTAAAGTTTTGATTATTAGGGGGGAAACGTTATGATACAGGATATAGTCAAATAAAAGAGGGATAAGAATAACAACATATATATAGATATGGGTATAACATAAGGAAACTGGATTAGAAAACTTTGTTATTAAATAATGGATGTTTAGCTAGAATAGGACATAAGGATTTAGTGTTAGTGGAGGATTTTAGAAATAGTAATTGAAAGACCAGTATGTGGTTATGCATTAAATTTTGGTATATGTCATGATGAAGGACGCTTAAACAATTATAGTCAAATGAAGATGGAGATATGATGATGGTGACATGTATAAATATGAATTATGTTTGTTGACTGTGGAAAAGATGCACGAAAGTCTTTTTGTAACCAACTGATACAATTTCTATATCATGTAAAGAAGGATGTTGTATTTGTTTTAAATTAAAAATAAAAAAAATATTAATGATAAAAATTATATTTTACATTGAATGATTATGAATTATGCACAAACACAACAATGAAGAATATGAACTTTGCTTATTCCACTGAATGAACCAGAACTGTTTTGGAAGCAACACTGTTTTTTATCCATAACACTGCAAAATATTGGCAAATAATGATATAGTAAGGGAATTACCACTGTATCAAAATCTAATCCTGTGACTTTAAATGTCTGTAGATGAAAACCAGCGAGACATCCTAAAAAGAGTCAAAATGAATCGTAGTCAGAATTCATATGACGATTAGAACTAAATGTTCTGGGTAAGGGAACACAAATAGCTTATGTTTTGAAGCAATTAAATCTAGAAGGCTAACTGAAAACTAAAGGAAGAATTTGAAGCTCATATCTAGTTGCTTGATATTACGTAGGTATAACTTGCGAAGTTCTATATTTAGCAGATGCAAACAAGTGTGGTGAAAGGATAGAAAAATATTATAATAAAATGTGTAAATGTTGAGCAAAATGCACTACAAAGTAAACATATATCACCAACATTTTAATTTAATTTACATTTATTTGATTTAGGTGCCACCCAACTTCAAATGACTCTGGGCAACTCATAATATAACTGAAAGATAAAAGATAATAATTCAAAAGCAAATCAATAAAACAAATAAGAAGCAGCTAAAGAACAAGAATCCAAACAATAACAAAATTCAAACAATTCTATCCTTTCATGACCATTAATCTGCTGGACAGGCATCAAAATTTGTTACTACACCATAAAGCCTTGTTGAGAAAGAATAATTCTGGCTCTGATTTCTTTTTTCCACTTCTGTAATAGTCATTTTATTGGATTTTTTTTTTCAACATAGCAATAGACAGGTAAACTCACACTTGCCAGACTTATTTTTGTGACCATACCCTACTGGCCAGGCTCCCCAGTTGCTAAGCACATTGTAAGTTCTCTTTTACAGATACAGCATTTGTATCATAAAAGATGGACAGCTGGAGAGTGATGAGTCCATCCTCTCATCTTCCTTCATCCAGTTTCAAGAATGTGTAATGGAATATCCAACATGCCTAAAGTCATCAGTTCTATGATAGAAGCAATCTGGCACAATTTAAAGCCTTAAAAGCTTTCAGCCCTCTCTCATACAAAAAGTTCCTAAAATAAACAACCATAAACAGAGAACAGATCAATTTATGGAAGATTTTAAAAATGAATTTTTTTTTCCATAATAAGAAAGCAAATGCTGCGATGTATTCAAGATTCATACTAGCATTTTATTTCTTTACATAAAGTCTTAAAGTATGCACAAGACATCAAGTTATAAGATGTTCAAACCCAGCATTAAAGCCAATCTGTCTGTCTTTCTCACTTGCATAAAAAATAAATAACCGGCTATAAATACAGTAAAAGATATTTACAATATAAAGCTAAAACATCCATCAAACTTGACTATTCATGGACAGGTCTATGTTGTTTGGTTTGACATTTGGCGTCTCTCATCAAACCTACAGCTATATTATTTCATGCAGGTCTTCCATCCAAGAATTAACAAGGTTTGAGCTAGTTTCTAAGTCCTGACAAATGCTAAAACTATTTCCATATTAAAAGTAGATAGAAAAGCAAAGTATAAGAGGTTCCCTGTGTTCCCACTAACTGATTTTTAATGGAAATGTGACATAAAGTGGAGCCTATCATGATTGGGGGGGGGGGGAGAGCAGCTGAAAGGAAGTCTGTGGATAATAAGAGTAAGCAAGAATACATTTGTTTTTCCAAGATTTTAAACAACACCTAGTTTCCTATTAACCTCCTATTTGAAGTTATCTTCAAAACTCAAAATAAGCACATTCTGCATTCACAATTCCTAACTATAAAGACTTAAAAACATGAATGTTGCCATTTTTCATTCATGCATATAAACTAAGATATTTAAGTCATTATTAGAGTCAATGTAAATTTAATGTTCTTATTTTTAATCTCTATATGTGACTAAAGTTACAATCATTAACATACTGATGTATAATGAAGCCTTACTGAACTCAATAAGCTTTCTGATAACACAGAATTGCATTCAGAAATGCTGTTTATTTGTTAAATTTGGCTGCCACGTGATCAATGAATATTTTATTCATACTCAGACCTTTTCCTTATATTTCAAGGTTGTCCCACCGTTTTGATTTTCAAAACAATAGAACAATTGCTATACATTAGCAACGTGTGTCAGAGGCTTAGCAACCACAGTATATGGATCTTTGTTCATCTTACCTTGCAGTTTTTTCAACACAGCTACTTCCATTTTCAGAACTTGCTTTGGCTGCTGCGCTGACTCGACCTTCAGTGCAACGTTCTCTCGAGTAAGTATGTCCATTGCATCGTAAATTTCTCCAAATCCTCCACCTCCAATCTTCTTTATCTGTAATAAATAAGACTATAAATCTAGTGCATTATTTTAAAATTACAGTTTTTGTGTTACCTAATATAAACTTTGAATATTGTCTAATTACTAAACATATTTAAACTGTACTGTTATATTATGTGCACTTATTTTTATTATCACCGAGAAATAAATTAGGCAAAATAATAGAAATTCTAAAATAACATTGTTGGCTGTATATGAGCAATTGTTTCAGAAAATTAAAAAACGCCACGATAGTACTATTACAATCAAGATATTAACATCCAGAATGTTCATGTTCCCCATCAGTTACAAAGCTAGAATCATGCAAAGTATAAGACTGTTAGAAAAATGTACTAAAATAGGATTATCATCCATTTAAAATAAATCTTAGCCAATTATATAAGATTTTAATTGGAAATATGTTTCATATGTAGATTTAATCAAATGCAAAACAAAAAAGGGAAGGGCCAGTGTGTAGCAGTTTAATGTGTGGCTAAAGGAGTGGTGTAAAAGGGAAGGCTTTGGTTTTATTAGTCATGATGTCTGCAGCTGGTCCAATGAAAAACTGTACAAAAGAGATGGTTTGCCAAGAAAGGGACTGAGTTACCTGGCATTAAATTCACAGATTTTCTGGATAAACATTTAAACTGAACAACGGGGACAGAGAATTAATTGATACAGAATATTTCTGTCTCCAGCAATCTAAAATTCATAGGGTTATCAGTGCATGTAATATAGATGTTTGTGTGGGTAAGATTATCACTCCTGCTATCAAGCAAAACCAAGCATTTAATAGTGAGTGTCACACCATGTGCATGAATCATACAAGTGGCAAGAAAATAGGGGCAGTCAGGCATAACACAGGTTATGTAAACAGTAAACACAGGGTCAATCAAAATGGGACTCAAATGTCTATACACCAATGCACAGAGTATGAGAAATAAACAGGATGAATTAGAAATTCAAGTAAATGAGGGCAGATATGATATTGTTGCCATTACAGAAACTTGGTGGGATGAAACCCACAAATGGAATATACAGCTAGAAGGATTCAAATTATTTAAAAGAAATAGACCAAATAAAAGAGGTGGAGTTGCACTATATATATGAAATAACTACATCTCTACAGAAATAGAGCACAATAATGATGAGAATTATCTTGAATTCATTTGGATCAATATTAAAGGTTGGGGGGAAATAACACTGCCATAGGAATATACAGGCCAGGCAACCAAGCAGAGGAAGTAGATGAACTTTTTGCTAGTCAGCTAACTAAGGTATGTAGGAAGTATACTACAATAGTAATGGGGCATTTTAACTACCCTGACATCAACTGGGAAACAAACTCTGCACCAAGTGGAAGATCCAACAGGTTCCTAACAAACCTAGCAGACAACTTTGTTTCCCAAAAAGTAGAGAAGGGAACAAGGGGAACAGCCATATTGGACTAAATTATCATTAATGGAGAGGAAATGATAGAAGGTGTCGAAGCCATGGGAACCCTGGGGGTAAGTAACCATGCAATATTGGAATTTAACATTATGCAAAAACAAGTAGAACAAAGTCAAACTAGAGTCTTGGACTTTAGGAGAGCTAATTTCAATAAACTTAGAGAGAGCTTGGGAAGAATTTCATGGATGAGAATCCTCAAGGGGAAAACAACTCAAGAAGCTTGGGAAATTTTGAAAAATGAGATTACAAAAGCCCAGTCTAGCACAATACCAATGAAGAAGAAAAATAACAGCTCCCCAAAGAAACCAGCATGGTTGCATAAAAAACTCTCTAACAAATCGAAAGACAAAAAGATAAGTATAAAAAGTGGAAAGAGGGGGAAATAACTAAGGCAGAATATCAGCAAATAGCCCGAGCCTGTAAAGATGAAGTGAGGAAAGCTAAGGCTCACAATGAAGAAAGGCTTGCCACAAAAGTAAAAAATAACAAAAAAGCTTCTTCCAAAATGTTAAAAACAAGAAAAAAGTTAAGGAAACAATTGGTCCATTGCTGGGAGAAAGTGGCAAGAAGGTGACAAGCAACAGGGAGAAAGCAGAACTATTTAACTCATTTTTTGCATCTGTCTTTACACAAAGGGATAAAACAGTCAAACCTATCAAAAACACAAAAATCAGATTAGGAACACAAGTTGAAATAGGGAAGAAAATGGTAAGTGTACACCTGTCTACCCTCGATGAGTTCAAATCACCAGGATTGGATGGATTACACCCCAGGTTTCTGAAGGAATTGGCAGACAAGATCTCAGAACCACTGAACTATATCTTTCAGAGATCCTGGAGCACCGGGGAACTGCCAGAGGACTGGAAAAGAGCTGATGTGGTTCCCATCTTCAAAAAAGGAAAAACAATAGATCCAGGAAACTACAAACCTATCAACCTGACCTCAATACTAGGAAAGATTCTGGAAAAGATAATCAAGCAACGAATTAGCAAACACCCAGAAGTAAACAAAGTAATAGCCAAAAGCAAACATGGGTTTGTCAAAATAGATCATGCCAGACTAATCTTATTGACAAAATTAGTGGACCAGAGAAATGCCGTCGATATAATTTACTTGGACTTCAGTAAGCCATTTAAGTAGACCATAACCTACTACTAGATAAAGTAGAAAAATGTGGGTTAGATAGCATCACCATCAGATGGATTGTAACTGGCTGACCAACCGCACTCAACGTGTAGTCCTCAATGGAACTGCATCTACATGAAGGGAAGTATGCAGTGGAGAAACCCAAGGCTCTGTTTTAGGCAGAGTACTCTTCAACATCTTCATCAATAATTTGGATGAGGGAATAAATGGGAAATTTGCAGATGACACCAAGCTGGCAGGAATAGCCAACACTCCAGAAGATAGGCTTAAGATACAGAAGGATCTTGACAAACTTGAACATTGGGCACTATCTAATAAAATGAAATTTAGGCAAGAAAAACAAAATGCACACGTACAGTATAGGTGGTACCTGCTCAATAGTAGTAACTGTGAGAGAGATCTTGGAGTCCTAGTGGACAACCATTTAATATGAGCCAGCAGTGTGCACCAGCTGCCAAAAAGCCAACAAAGTTCTAGGCTACATAAACAGAGGGATAGAATCAAGATCACGTGAAGTGTTAATACCACTTTATAATGCCTTGGTAAGGCCACACTTGGAATACGCATTCAGTTTTGGTTGCTATGATGTAGAAAAGATGTGGAGACTCTAGAAAGAGTGCAGAGAAGAGCAACAAAGATGATTAGGGGACTGAAGACTAAAACATATGAAGAATGGTTGCAGGAACTGGTTATGTCTAGTTTAATGAAAAGAATGACTAGTGGAAACATGATAACAGTTTCCAATATCTCAGGGGTTGCCACAAAGAAGAGGGAATCAAACTATTCTCCAAGGCACCTGAAGGTAAAACAAGAAGCAATGGCTGGAAACTAATCAAGGAGAGAAGCAACTTAGAACTGGGGAGAAATTTCTTGACAGGACAATTAATCAGTGGAACAGCTTGCCTCCAGAAGTTGTGAATGCCCCAACACTGGAAGTCTTTAAGAAGATGTTGGATAGCCATTTGTCTGAAACAGTATAGGGTTTCCTGCCTAGGAAGGGGGTTGGACTAGAAGACCTCCAAGGTCACTTCCAACTCTGCTATTGTATTATTGTATTGTATTATTTTTCTTGATTGTTAAATAACAGGCACCCATTGCAAAAGCTATAATTCTAGAAACAGCTTTCATACCACAGAAACAAGAATATCTTTTCTAAAATGTTGTCTATTACTTTCAAGAACATGTAATACCTCTGGACTTGTTTTAGAAGAAACAACAGCATTAAAATAAAATAATTAATGAAAACTATAGGTAAAATTTTAATTAAAACACTTTAATTCATTAACAGATTAAAATTATTCCATCTGATTGACTAAATATAAAATATTAAGAAAAATGTGTAAATGTACTTATTATTAAATTTATTTTATTTGAGGTATAAAGATGTCTCAAATATTTGTTGTAAATGTAAAGAAGACACTTTTTATCTTATGACAAAGCAAAGATATATTGGGGTCAGATTTTTCATGTTAATTCCGAAGATTCTTAAAACAACTAAAAAAAAATGAAACATTAACTTTTCCTTTTAGGGCTATTGGATAAAGAATATGAAAAATTTGGAAGTTTGTTATTATATATGTAGACAGTAACAATCCCCAAGTGGAAGAATGGATGGGAAAAGTGATGAAATTGATGGAGATGGGCAAAGCTATCTGTTTAATTAAAGAGAAGAACTTTATCCAGTTTTGTTTCCACATGGAAACTGCTTCTGGACTTTATGCTCAAAACAGAAAAGAGATGAAACTCTGATTTTTGATGACTAATTTACTTTGCAGTTATAGAAATGTATCTATTTGTATTCTTATATCTACTAGAAATATAAAGCAAAAAGCTGAACTTGCAACTGTACTTTGTATTCTACACCAAAGAGTCAGAAGTCATTGCTTTTTTTTTCTTTCTACCTTGCATTCCTTTCTCCTTTTTAAAATCTTTATTCCCATTTGCATTTTATACCATAGTAAACTTTAATAAAATTTTAAAAAATAAAATATTCTCTACTCTGAGACCTTTAAATTAAGGGGGAAAGCAAATCACTTGTCTATTACCATCTGCTGCTATCAGGTTGCTGTTGCTATCAGATTGCTGGTGCTAAGGGAGAATCCCATCTTGCTGTAAACTTATAAAACTCTCTAGATGTAGCATTCATTCGCCTGTGAGACAAGTACTGAAAATTTGTCCATTTGGCTGTAGTGCTCAGCAATCCTGTTATGTACTCTATTGATACAGGAAACAGATATTTCTCCACCAAGAAATATTTCTTCAGAGCAGAAGAAGGATGAGAAGTGAAACATCTTCAAAGAAAAACAAGAAAGCCCAGTTGCCTCATGAAAAAGTACCTTTGGGACAACCATGACCTGGATGACTGAGAATCTCTACAGATTTTTAGCTATACAGATTTTGGGCTGGATATGCAATATATGTTAAATATATATATTGGATATTATGATGAACACCCTTGAATGTGTGGGAGTAGGAATGGATTTCCAGGAAAAAAAATGCAGACTACAGGAAACCAGGAATACTACTTAGGTGACCCACGTCTTCAAAAAAAAAACAAGGAAATCCAGTTGTCTCCAGAAAAAGCACCTTTGGGGTATCTTTGGAAGAGTTCCCTTCCCACATAAATTCTTCACTTGTATTCTAACGGCCTTCTCAATGCATCAAGCAAGACATCAAGCAGGCCATTCAATTGAGATAGCACATTCTTAATTCAGAAAGATATTTTGGTGCCCAAAATGTCCTTTACCTTGGTACCAGACTTTTTTTTAACTGACAGCAGTATTTAATACATTTGACCATTTAGAAACAGCTATCAACATTATGAACCTGGATAACACTGAGGGTACTTTATTGGTTTTTCCCCCTTCCTTCTCGTTGTTTGCAATGTTGCATATTAGATTTTTAGCCTTGGGAATTTCTCCTTATTACATTTATCCCTCAGAGATCAATCCTAGAACTTATTTTGTTTATCCCTCATACTTTTCCCTTGTGTATTGAGTATTCGGATTCATATTCAGTCTTTTATTATAATTATTATGATGTTTATACCAGTGGTGGGTTCTGGATCCCGGTGCAACTGGTACAGTGTAACGGGGCCGGGCGTCTACCACATGAATGTGTGCAGTGCATGCTTGCATACTTACCACCCATGACGCTCTGTGATGCTCCAGCTGCTTGGCGGAGCGTCACGCAAGCGCTGTATGCTCCGTGTGCATGCGCGGAAGCCCCGAAAACTTCAAATACCAGTAAGGAGAGCGGGCCTTTCGAAGCACTGTACCGGAACAGTACCTGGTGTTCCGGCAGGCACCAGTACATGCATGCGGTACCGGGGCGTACCAGTCATAACCCACCACTGGTTATATTCAGTCTATCAATTTTTGGACCGTTGATAACAATGTATAGTCAGCCATGACAGACTGTCTTGTAATTGTTTTATGCTGGATGTCTTCCCATTACCTCAGACTGAATATAACTAAGATACATATCATTATCTTTTGGCTTTTTTGTCCTTTCCAACAGCTATTGTATCTTCAGCCATTTGTCCTCCCTAGACTCTTTACTGATGATGACTTGCCGTTCTGAAACTTATTAATTTACACTAAGAATAAGTAATTATCATTTGATGAATATGTGTAGGATCTAGTAGTTCTGAAAAGATACTGCATTTTATTGAATATGCTTTAGCTGTGTCATTGCTAATTGCTAAAATATTCTTTTGGCAGGTATTTCTCATTCCTCTCTGCCTCCTGACTAGTGCAGAAAAATTCTGTTGGGTTGTTCTGGATATGCCACTCTATTCTCATGTCTTATTATACCACAAAACACTAAAATAAAAGAGAAATAGCACAGGAAATCTTGTGTGGAAATGGTAGAGTTAAAAATAGACAGATAAAAAGTTGGTATAAACTAGATTTACCTATACACTATATCTTTTTTAACCTATTTGATTTATAATTTCTTACTTCTTTTCTAATCTTTATATATAACACTACTTACTCTAAAAGAGAATATCCTATTGTGTACATACATTTAAAATAATTTTCCATTATACACTAAAAAAAAACTCTTACCCAAGCAGGACCACAAGCAGCCATCATTTTCTCTCAAAAATACATATTGCATCTTTTCCTTATATCCTGTCTCACTCAGACACACACAGATCCATTCAATCAAATACATGTTCCTCCTACTGGCCTTCTCTCCACTCATTTATCCCCTGCTGGATTTTTCAGCTTCCTCCTATGAATGAGTGTGTATGCATGTGAAAGAAACAAAGAGGAGGGGGGGGATTATGTGTACATTAACTAAAAAAAACCAAAGAAACCTCTGCAGACATCAAGGAGATTGTGTTTAGACAGCTAATTCCAAACATAAAAAGGGAAAAGAGGTTAACTTGGACTAGCAAAGAATGTTTACAAAATTGTATCCTACTAGTCTAATAAAGGCAGAACTATTATTATACAGAACATTTTTAAAATATCATGTAAGAATGACAGAAAAAGGAACAGTGAAGTTTTCAACTACACAAGAACCCAGGAAAAGAGCGGGGGCACAACACTGACGGTTAAAGCACCTAACCAGCTGTAACATATATGAATCCATTCCTGAAAAGCATTGATAAAATAATATTTTCATTATCTCTTTGCAGCCATATTAGGTAAGCCATAACCTGATTATTTATTATGCTGCTCAATACCGTATTTAAGAAGGATGTAATGCACAGTCTTCTCCCATCTTGCAGTTTATAGCTATGTCTGCTCTCTTAAATTATATACATAACATTTTGATTTCTTTTTATTTGATTGAATGTTATATAACCAAACATCTGAAAAAAATCAGTAAAACTATTACATACTTACCACTTTCCATCTTTCTTTTACCAATATCCCCACAGTAAGAATATCCGGCTGTTCCCCTCCTCCATCATTGCAATCTCTGGGTGGTACAGTGGCTATGCAAAGCCTATGTCAGTAGAGACCATCAAGTTCCCAGACGTGGCTTCCATTTAAGCAGAGTCTATAGAAACAAAACAGCTGTACATGAAATCAGGCTAATAAAATCATGGCCAAAGAAGAAATGTTTTTAATTTTATTTTAACTAGGTTATTTTCCAATTACACAAAGTTGAACAAAGATAGACAGCAAATTTCAATAGTAATTAAGTTGCAGAAACAAAATACCTTAATATATTTGATTATGAATGCAACTAACAATTTTTGTCCTTTGTATATTCTAAAGGATGTCTAAAATAAAAAAAAATCTGCAAAAGAATAAAATCTTGCACAACATTTTGTAGAAAGATTTAGAAAACTCATAAAAAATAAACACCGGGAAGTTTCTGAATACAGTTTTATATACATCAATACAACAATTTTTGAACTACTTGTAGTATTTCAGTATTAGCTCCATATTCAAGCAGAAACCTTAACAATGACTTTGCTTTACATTAAAAATATAACAGATTATGCTTCTTGTGTAATTTTTTTGTTCATTGCCACAACACATTATATAGTAGCTTGTTTCTTTTTTCTAAAAAACTACACAACAAATATAGAATAGGGCAACAAAGCAAATACAAAGGAAAGTTTTGCTATGCAAATTTACAAGATGGTAAGCCAAACGAGGTATGAAACAAAGGTGCACTCTAGTTCCCCTTTTTATTCCATTCAGAAACAAATTGAACAATCAATCTCTCCATCTATCAAAACAGGCACATTGGCCCAAAGTGAACACTTTATTTATACACTTGCCGAGTACTATCAAGGAGAGCTGCTAGAAATTAACTGCTCAAAAACCAAGGTCATGGTATTTGACAAGAGACCTAATCCACACATATCTGGTGGCTAAACAGAACGGTCAAGACCTTCAAACACCAAGAGTCATTTTTCCATGACATCAGCATCGAAATTCCAAACCAACTATGTCATCTTAAATACAGAGAAAATCGCTTCAGCTCTACAATCCTTCTATTTGTATTTTGTATTTATTATTTGTATTTATTAATATTTGTATGCCGCCCTTTCCCCAAGGGGACTCAGGGCGGCTCACAATTCAAGGGGAGGGGGAGACAAACCGAGTTACATATAGGACAATACATCATTAAAAGCACAACATTCATACAATTCGGGTACGGTGAAGGTCTTTAGCCCCAGGCCTGTCAGGACAGCCAGGTTTTAAGTGCTATGCGGAAGGTCTGGAGGGTGGTGAGGGTACGAATCTCCACGGGGAGTTCGTTCCATAGGGTCGGAGCTGCCACCGAGAAGGCTCTCCTCCGCGTAGTTGCCAGTTGACATTGACTGGCTGATGGAACTCGGAGGAGGCCTAACCTGTGGGATCTAATTGGTCGAGTGGAGGTAATTGGCAGTAGGCGGTCTCTCAAGTACCCAGATCCAATATCATGAAGGGCTTTATAGGTGACAACTAGCACCTTGAAGCGTATCCGGAGATCAACAGGTAGCCAGTGCAGCTCGCGGAGGATAGGTGTTATGTGGGTGAAACGAGGTGCACCCACAATCGCTCGCGCGGCCGCATTCTGGACTAGCTGAAGTCGCCGAATACTCTTCAAGGGCAGCCCCATGTAGAGCACATTGCAGTATTCCAGCCTAGAGGTTCTACTTCCTTGAAGGAGTTCAGCACACATCCATAGCACTCAAAGCCTTCTTTACAAAAGAGCTGAGCTCAGTTCCTCTTGGAAGACTAGTTGGGCCATTACATTATCCTTCTCAAAAAGAGTTTACTCTAGGTTGCTGAGTTCTTCTAAGTACACCACTGCATTTCAAATGTAGTTCTTCATTGCAGCATACTCAAAATAGAAACTTCCACCTGGATTCCCATTCTTTCATATTGTCTTAAGCTTCTTTTTCCCCCCATCCAGTTTGGTCCCTTTAATTATACCTGATAGTTCCCAGTTTTCCTGGTGTTAGGCAAATATATGAAAAATTAAAATCCTATGGCTTCTCATGTGCATCCTAAAAGGCTACAAACATACATTAGCCAATCTTGAACAAAGTGCCATTGACTTAGAGCTATAATCAGATTGGTCACTTCTGAGTAAGCATATCAATTTAATTAATAAATAAATACCAGAACATCCTTTTTGAGCTGAAAAAAATCCAGACAACTGCTAGAAAATAGCAAAGAGCTGCCTGTATCTTTTTCTTGACATCTAATAACAATCTCTTGTAACTCAGATTGGCTATCCCTACTGAATTGTACAAAACCTATTAATGATAGTTTAGATAGAAATGTTTCTGTTGCAGTTGTTCAAAGAGTTAACGTACACAAATACTCAGTGTTCCCCAAAAATAAAAAAAAATCCTACTAAGGAACTGCCAAAAATTGAAAGAGCACAACATACATATCGTAATGTGCAGCTACAGAGAGAACAAAGCAGTAATGAAGCATGACTAAGATTCCAAGGTATAGCGAGTCTCTTATTAAAGCCTAACTTAATAATTCATTTGATGAAATTAGGCAAGACACTGATTCAGTCCAGACATCATGCCACTTATTTGTTACCACGAAAATAAGCATTCTAAGTCTACCTGTCTTTCTGATCTTTTCCTGCAGAAATGAATTTCTGTGGCAAAAAAAACCCTATTACCAATGCATGCAAAACCTGAAAATATGTTAAGTACAAAACTAATCAAGAATTAGTTAATTCCTGTCAAACAGAGTTTGAAAATAGCTCGGGTCATAACTTTGCTTCTGTATACTGATATAGCTACTGCAGCTAAGTAGAGTTTATATATTAACAACTTCCATGTTGTTTATATTTTTATTAAAATGTATATTTGTCTCATAGTAGTTTACTGTGAAATATATAAAATATTAAATTAAAAATTAAAAATTAAATTAGAATAATCAATAATTAGGTAGAAAGTATATTTTCAGATCTCTTTAAATGCAAAGATTCTGTATTTAGCACTTAGTACATTAGAATTGTTGCAACTATACAGAACATTCACATTATGGGGGAAATGCAAATCTAGCCATGATCAGACATACTTAATTACATAAGGATAGTTGTAACAATGTTTGCATAACCTGCTGAGATAAACCCTTAGGTAAAAAGAGCATGTGAATGCTATTTTAATTCCTGATGAGCCAAATTTTATGCAAGGAATCAGACTTCACTGTGCAGCACAAATGCAAAACATACCCCCTTAATGCAGATACTTATATCTTTGAAATCTTTATTCTTTCCAAATGAGCACATTTTTTCATTCAAAACAATGGGAAAGACACTATACATTCTATAGACATTTCAAATACAATTGATAAGAACATAGAAAAGGCTCTTCCATGGTACATTCACAAAAAAACTTTGTAAGAGTTTTCCCCCCTCCACCTTAATCGTTTTCTATGAAAAGATGAAAGAAGCAAATTACAATAGCAGATGACAACATCTGAATCCCCCTAAAATTCCATAAATGAAACATACAAGTGGCAGAAATAATTCTCTTTTGAGAACCACCCATAGCTTTGAATAGAGTTCAAAGGAAGCTTTGTCCATTGAAAACCCATGCCCCTATTCTAGTGAGATTTTACCATCTGAAAAACTTTTTTTTTACATACTTTTCATCTTACACTGTCCGAGTTATCTGTTTCTGGCTTTCATACTAACTTGAATATTTTTTGCTCCTAATCAAAGGAATAGTATACTTCAGTACTTCAGGAAAACGCAAATTTAAAAGCAATTGTCTCTGGAAATAGAACAAACCCCTGTTTAAATAAACAAAGATACTAATTTACAATCTAAACCAATCATATATTACAGCTATCAGGCCCACTTCCTTTTCAAATGAAGGAGTGTAACAATACAGCATATATTTTAAAAATATAGGTAATCCTTAAATATATTACTGTAGCAATTAACAATATTTTAAAATCTATTAAAACAACTTCAGTTTCTGACAGAATCTTTCAGTGATTCTCATTCATAAACACAACCAAACTTGGAAAGAAAAAATACCATACTGACACAAATTCATTTTTTCTAAAATTCTGCAAGCCTCAATAAGCTTTCTTCAGGACTATTATCAATTCATATCAATAATCATCCTACAGTCTTTCCTACAATTAAAAAAACCATATTATACTTAAGTGTGGTTTATAAAGTACTGTAAAGTGTCTTTGAGTTGAGCTCATACAAAGTCAGCAATGCAGGTCGCAGTACTTCAATAACTTTCTATTCTAGTGTTTCTCAACCTTGGCAACTTGAAGATGTCTGGACCTCAACTCCAAGGTTGAGAAACACTGTTCTATTCCATATTCAGACATTTGGCATCTGCTACTGTGTAACAAACCAAAGAATGTTATTTTGACTCAGGAGAGTTAGCAAGTCTACAGTTATCAGAAAACAGATGCAATTAAAACCATGAATATATAATGATTGAAACATAGTTACAAAAAAGGCATCTAGACATTATCATGTTCTACAGTTATTTTGCAGTTACCTGGCAAAATACTCAGTTGCTATATGATGGTTTTCATAACTTTCTCCTGAATGTTAATATTAAGAATTGAACTTTGAAATACAACTTCTTTGTGTTCCACCAATTTACACAGCAAGTTCTAGATCTTGTTGTATATAGTTAGAAGAACTATATACAGGGTGGCTAATTTTTTTACTACCTGTTCAGGCGGGAGTGTGACATTTCTGCGCACGTGCAGAACTGTCTGGGTGGAGCCTCCCAATGCCACTACTACTGGTTCAGCTGATCTAAGCCGAACTGGCAGCAACCCACGTCTGGTCCCAAGCATCTAAAGAATATTAAAGCATTTATAGAAGACTAAGAAACCCCCATCAACTACAATAAATGAATACAATTGTTAGCTTCTGTGTCAGGAACACACAGTAGATGTCAAGTTTCTCTTGACAAGTTAACTTGGAAGTAGGAACAAATAGATAGAGAATACAGAAGCTTTGATAAGTAAGCTTATTGTGAAAAAGCTAATGAATCAGTTACAAAAAATCCCAGTAATAAGAATAGTAAATGTAAGTTATATTTATCATGGAATCAAAGTTTATCTTCTTGCACCTTTTTTCCTGCCTAACAGTGTAAGAGTCTTGTAGCTATTATCTTTTTGACAGGAGAAACAATTTCTACTTAAGGTATGTGTTTTAGTAATGGACTAATCTGGTTTCAGTTTTTCTGAATCTGATCACATGAGAAGTAGCTTTCACAATAGGTTTCTAGCCCAATTATACTTTTTGCTAACATGTATTAAAAAGATATCTATTTGAATTTCTCTTTTCCATTTGTGTTACAAATGCCAAACTTCATAATTATTTTGCTATTATTGCTGTTCCTCATCTAGTTACAGATTTGATGAGGAATACCACATTGAAATTGAAGTCTGGTAGTGCAGTGGTTCTCAATAATTAGAATAGATATTTTCTATCCTAGAGTATTTTTTCTCTGAGAAATTAACCCTGCAATTTGGAGTGATTTAGACCTTTCATTGTCCCTGAGTGCCAGGTCAGTACAATAGCTAGAAGTTCTTACTTCCATCTGTGCATGATTTAGCATTCTATTGCAGACATTTCAGCAGTTTCAAAATCTGGCAGATGCCTATCAGCAGTATTCACTAAATACATATAGCATTTATTTTGATTAAATTGGGTCCTTATTATTTTTCATGCAAAACTCAAGATGATTATCATATATAAATCTCTGTATGGCTTGGGGTCCCTTATCTAAAGAATGGCTCACTCTAAATTTTGTTTGTGGGAAATAGATTCCATAGAAAAGATGGTTTTATAAGCCCATTTAAAATTAACTAGACCAGGCCTTCTTGGTGCCAGTCCAAGAAGGCCTCACCAGTCAATTATGTTATTTTTTATAGTATTTTCAGAAGAATCTTAAGCATATCTTTGTTATTTATCTCCTTGCTAGGAATCCTGCCTGCTTTGCTGCCTAATTTAAACTACTATCTTCTTATATTTATCCATTTTTTAAAAAATTAATTACATTGTAGTGCATAGATGGCAGAATTATATAATTTCAATCATGTCTGGTTTACCGAGGAGCTTTGGGGATGGAATAGCAAAAGTTAACCTTAAATTTGGTAGGAAGATCAGAAATGAATTTACCAAACATGTGTCTGAGATAACTTTAAACCTAAACTACAGAAATAAAGATGGCAAATCATTTGTGCTTCTCCCTTTTGAAGAGTGAGAAAAAGCAATGAGGTTCTGTTAATTATTTGGGCAGCATTCTGACAAAAACAAAATATTCTAGATAGGAAATGAAAAGCAGAGCAGTATATCAACAATATGTGAATTGGACCCATGATTCACCTCATTCTCATGTAAAACCAGTAAATATGTGACTGGGTAGATCAGCAAGATTGTCAACCCTTCACTGGGAAAGGAAATGGTGGCTGTCACCTTGAAAAATTATCTTCTCTTGAAGAGACATTCTGTAGATCCAGCCATAGTGGACAACTATTGTCCAATTTATAACCTTTCCTTTATGGAGAAGGTTGTTGGTGAAGTTCCAACAACAGAATATTATATGGAAAATAGGATTATCTGGGCTCTTTTCAGTTAAGTTTTAGACCAGGGCATGGAACCCTGCTGAGACAGTAGAAATCATGACCTAATTCTTCTTGGTTGTCAGGGCCTGGATGGAAAGAAACAAGTTGCTACTGCTAGTATGCCAGTTTCAGCCTTTCTGGAGAAATAGGCCTGACAACAGTGACTCACACTCTTGTCACCTCCCGTACGTATCACTTTAATTGACTCTACATGAAGACTGTCAGGAGCCACAGTAGGTTCAACATGTAACAGCCTGCCTGTCATTAGGTAATAGTCTTTTACTTGAACATAACACATGCTGAGCTGAGGTTTCTGTAGTGGCTACCCATAGGCTCTGGAGTACAATTCAAAGTTATGATTTTAACATTAAAAGATTGGCATCTCAGGTAATCATCTACTTCAAATCAAACCTATTAGACTTGGCTACCTTTCCTGTCTGGGGATCCTGAGCCGTCTCTCTCCTAACTTTGAGAGATTCAGAAAAGGGGGCAAGTGTCAATGGTTCTTTATGGCAGACTGTATTCTCTCGAAAAGTCTCCCTCTAGAGATCCATATGGTGGTGTCCCTCCTGTAATTTAAAAAAGGAATGAAAATGGAGCTCTTTCATAGCATTTAATGGTTATTGCTGGAAGCCAAGTTATTATAATCCTGATGGATTTACATTGCATTGTAATATTTGCTTTGGATACCATTTATTTTGGTTGTCATTATTTTCTATTGCAAACTACTTCAGGCTGGCCTCATGGTTCACAGCATGGTATATAAATGAAATACATAAATGTTTCCTTGCAAGATACATGTTTACATTTTTCAGCACGGAAACAGCTCATATAATTCGTCTATCAAAACTCTGTTCTTTCTCTCTTTATTCTATCTGTTTCATGAATTCTCATATTTTCCCTTATAAAAATTACATTCTCTTCTCTCAGTTTTATCGTATACCAAATTCTTTATTGGGATCAATTATGAAATCCTACAAACCAGATTTATTTCATTGCCTTATTAATAGTCCACAATATCTAAAAAATTTCACATCATTCTTAGTATATTTTTTTATTAGAGTATCTGGTAAGGCTTCGCAAATCCTTTGAAAGAGGTGTTTCAGAAAAATATGGACCATGTGCAAAGCACTCTTTTCACATTTTTATTTTCTCTGATTTGATGGCTATTTTGGTAACTACTCCTGGCTATCTCCACAACCAATGAATGGTTGGCCTGAAGAAAAATGGGGTATATAAATACCCATACTCAGACAGACAAAAGTACTTCCAAAGCAATCTCAAAATACAGAAAAATAAGAATTTGAAAAGAAGTGTTTTGTAATTCACTTCCACAGATCTGTGAAAGATTGATACAGTCCTAACGCAGTAAGCATCCTTCCTTTCTGATCTACTGGAGAAGAATAAATAGAACTGAATGAGGCTCCTCCCCCCTCTCTCTCACTCACACACACACACATGCACAAACACAAACACACACACACACACACACACACATGAGGGGGGAGAGAGGAGGGAGGGAGGGAGGGAGGGAGAAAGAAATTTGCTTAAGAGCTTCTTCCATTCTTTGCATAAGCCCACATCCAAAAAAGGTCAAAACAACTACTATATCTAAGGCACATGATTTGAATCATAGCTCAAACACTTAAAAGTCAGGATTACTGATAATACTACAGAAATCTGTAAAAGAGCAATTTATAAATGTTATTTCCACAAGCATAAATTTATTAGAAATTTATGGATTTATTAGATTATGGACCATTTCAAGTTCTAGTATATTTTATTAAAACATTAAGTGGTGACATCCAGAGTAGCTATGAAAATACAGTCTAATGTGGGACAAATAAAGAGTTCTTACAAAACTTACTTCCTTGTGAAGGTTGGAGAACATACACTGATATATTTACTGGGGGGGGGTGTCAAAACTGAAATCAGTGAGACCTACTTTTGCATAAGAGCCTTTAAACATAAGAATATCAAGATCAAAATCAAGATCAATGTTGGAAGTGTGTGAAAATAAAACATGTATCTAACATTCCATCTTTCCCTTCTTGTGGAATAGTATTTATCAGTAAAATAGATTTTCACCTTCTACTCCATCTTATATTTTCTTGGAAGAGGAGGGGGGGCTCTCAAGAGGAGATATGATAGAATGGAGGAAACCAAAAGGGATAGGAAATAAAGCACTGATATAGTATTGGCTTTTACTATTTGATATATCATGACTATTCAATATTAATATGAAAAATGAGAGCCACTTTCAGGTAATGGTTAGGGCATCATGGTAGAAAATGTGTGATTGAGTTCTAGTCCCATTTTAGGCATAAAGCTATATGGGTGATCTTGGGCTAGTCACTTTCTTTTAGCCCGAGGAAGGGGGCAATGGCAAACCACTTCTGAACAATGTTGCCAAGAAACTGCAAGGCAGTTGTCCAGATAGGTTCCTAGAATTCCTACATAGCCACAAGCAGACTAACTACAACTCCCAACCTCCCTTGAATTCCATGGGGCCTTATCTAACACCAAGTAGGTACTAACAGTTGAGAAGATTTCTGTGCACAGGTTGATAGCAATAGATCAGTTTAATTGGAACTTCCCATGTGGTACTGATTTCTATCACCTGACAAAGAGAGGATTTTTTAAAGCATAATTCCTGCAATACAGCAAGAAAATAATTGAGTCTTCTTTATTGAAACTGTTTGACAAGCTAAAGTCCAGCTCAGTTCGTTATTTCTTACAAACCACAAACCTATGAATACTTTACTGATTATCTTCAACTTTTGAAAAAAGTTTTCTAATCAACTTTCAAGTGTATTAGAATCAATTCATGTGCATATTGTAAAAACCTTAATTCATTTAAGAAGGCATTTCTCAGATAACCTTGAATATTATATACAGAAAATGCTACAGCAAAGATGACTAACAAGGAAGTACTGGAGTATAGAACACCGGGCATATCACTAAAGGAAAAATCACACTGCATCTCACTTACTTTGGCCATGTCATGTAGGAGAATTTACTGGAGAAAGCTGTTATGTTTGGAAGAGTTAGCAATAAAAGGAAACTCAGGCTGTCAGAAAAGCACAGTGGCTGGACACTATCAAAGCTGACACCGGACAGAACATAGAAAATCTCAAAGAAATAATGCAAAATTGGAAGATGTGGAGAGACCTAGCCAATAGAATGCCAAGAGTTGGGACTCAAGTGAATGGATATCATCATCATTATCATTTAATAACCTACTCCTTTTAATTGGATACAAAGACCTTATATTAAGAACCACAATTCTATTGTTATTACAGAACAGAAAGTGAAAAGTCTGTAATTTCTGAAACAGATGCTTTCCTGCTTCCAACTAGTTTTAAGGTCAGAAGATCATATCTGTCACTTTGGGGGGGAAGTATATACTACATAACTGTATTCATATCATCATGCAACTGCAATGTTTAGTTTCCGTCTCCATCTGCCCCCAATACTACACACTATTTCTATGAATAAAAGAGAGACAACTGCATCGACATTACCTGGTTTTAAAGTCAAGCTGCTACCACCCGCCCCTCCCCATTAGTCCCCATCAATGAAAAGAGAGGCCGAGACAACCAAGCCTTAAGATAAAACTGTGATCTTTCACATTAAACCCCACATAGAGCCCACAATGATTTTTCCCCTCTTCACAAGCAGCTGGCTTAACTGTTGTAGCATCTCATTGGTTCGAGGAGAACAAACTTCGGCGGTCCATCTTGCTATTTATCCAGTTGTGAGGCGCGCATTGCATGGGGGAAAACCACAGGAGTCGGGACAAACTAACTAGATTAAAAGATGGGCCAGGTCCTCTGCTACGCAAGGGTCATGTTTCGGAGGGTTTGTTTGGGCTTTGTTGTTGTTATTGTGTTTGTTTCATTGCAGCATTTCCGCCCCTTTCTGTCCCCGCGTGTAAAAAAAACAAAAACCCGAACAACATCTCGAAGGCTATTGGATACCGGTGCCCTAAAGATTGCCCTTCTCTCTCTCTCTCTCTCTCTCTCTCTCTCGTCTCCAAACAACCTTCGACTGCCGGGAGACGCCGCCGCCGCCGCCGCCCCCACTCCCTCCATCTTCAAAGGCGCATCCCCACGATGCCTTCAACCCCGTCACCACAACGGCAAGGCGAAGAAGGGCCGTCGGCCGCCAGTTGTGTCCCCTCCCCGCTGCTCCCCCCCAAAGCATCCTCAGCACGGGCCAGCTGCCCTTTTGCGCCCCCGGGGCGGCGACAGAAACGGTCTCCTTTCGCGCCCCTGAGCCGCCGGTGCCGCGGAATGTCAACAAGGTTCCCCTCTGCCCACAAAAGCCCCTCCGTCAGTGACACCCCCCACCGCCCGCCCTGTTCCGCTGGGCCGGAGAGAGCTCTCACCTGGAACGCGAGCGGCGCCCCTGCCTCGTCAGCCTGCCAGAGGGACCGGCTCGGAGAAACTCTTTTTTTTTTTCTGGGGAGCCTCCGGGCGAAAGAAAGGAAGAGGAGGAGGAGGGGAAGGAGGAGAGAAGGAGAATGTTATTACCGCGGCCCCCTCCGGCTCAGCACAGCACAGCTCAGCAGCAGACTCCGGCCCATGGCTTGCAAGCAGGCGGCGGTGGCGCCTCAGTCGTCGTCGCCGTCTCTATGGTAACTGCGGGACCGGACCGGACTAGGGTAGGCTGAGAAGGAGCCTGAAGGAGCGCGAGCTGACGGGCGGGGTAACTAACGGGGAGGGGAGGGCAGGAGGAGGAGGCGGCAGGCAATCAGCGGCACTCGCTGAACGGCCGTTGTCTCTCGCTCTCTCTCTCTCTCGCTCTCTTCTCTCTCTCCTTGCAGGGTTAACCGCTTCACTGCCGACGCCGACGCCACCCCTTGTCGGCTCAGTCGCCTGCAGTCCCCCTCGGGACGCGACTGCTCTCGCTACTGCCGTCGCAACTAGCCCCTCCTTTTCCCTTGCCCTCCATCCTAGCGCTAGGCAGCCAAGCGATCCCTCGAGAGAATCCGCCCACCGCGTCGACACTGTGAAACGTTATTGGAGCGTTTACCAAAATTCCGTAGCAGATTGGACGGGAGCTCTTTCAATCAGTCTGGCGGGCGGCCGTATCTTAGAGACGCCGCTGTCCTCATATTTGCTTATGAGGCGAATTTTGCGAGTGGGTTTTTGAAAAGAATTCTGGGTATTGTAGTTTAATGTGCGTTACTTATCGGAAAGGGATTCCCGAAGGGTGGAATACGGGGTTATGGTATCTACTCGTGGGATGTGACAGATCAGAAGTAATGGCGACTTCCAACTAGGGACACAGTCCTAAATTGGACAAACACACTGACGGCAGCATTTTACCTTGCTGTAGCGGAACTAGTGATTACTTTCTTCTTAAACGCAATCTGGTGCTTAAAGAAAAGTGCTTTAAACTTAGTCTTTCGTGAACAGCCCTGGGCACCTCCATTGCAATATAGGATCCCTCTAAAATTTATAATCTATGGAAAAGATGGGCGGGCGGTAATCTGATTTAAAGCAAATTGCAGTAGTGATTTAAGCAATGCAGAGTGGATGCATTTACTATGCATCATCACTTACTTTTCTGGAGGACAAACTCTGTGCACAATGCACAAACTATGTCCCAGTGCAGTTAATCTCAATTGCAAAAATTATAAAGTTACAGATTTGAAAGAGACTACTTAGACAGCTGAATCCAAACTCTTTCCCCATGCAGGAATCTAAACTAAGGCCTCCTTGAAAGACAGCTGTCCAGCCTCAACTGAAACTGATTAAGGGCTGCCTACAGTTTCTCAGATTAATGGATTCAGATGTTGAACTATATTAACTATTAGAAAAGAGGGATGTTTTTTTAAAAAAAATACAGTCAGAATCTGTCTTGCTGTAATTTAAATTCATGAAATCCATCCATGCTCTTCTCAAGGGATGACATCAAAAAGATTTGTGCCTTCTTTTCTGAGTTGTTATTTCTGTAATTTGAAAAGAACTATACTACTCCACAACTCCACCCAGTCTCTTCCCAAGATAAACATGCCTAACTCCTTTAAATTTTGTTCACGTAATTTCATTTTAATCCACTGATCATCCTCATTAACCAACTCTGAATCTGTTCCAATTTTTCTGGTTCCTGCTTTTAAGTATGCTATCCAGATTTTACTTCCATTAATTTAGAAAGTACATTTTATTAATTCATCATAACATTGTTTGTTTATTGCTGCCACATCACATCATTGATTCACATTCAGTTTTAAGACTTTTTACTACTACTACTTCATTACAAGCCAGTTTTCTTTATTTATACCAATGCATTTTATTTCTTTTTCCTACATGAAGAACTTTGCATTGTCTCTTTTACACATCATTGTTCATTTCACCTTATTTCTCTAACTTAACAAGGTAACTTTGAATGTTATCTGTAATATATGAGCTGTATATGAGCCCATATCGTGCCATCTGCACATTTATAAGAATTTGTTCCATCTTTATGCAGAATGACCTGAGGCATGCAACAATTGCAAAAAATTACCAAAAAAGAGATGGTTTTTTTGAGGGGGGGGGAGAAGGAAAGTCAAAGAAACAGTTGATCTGCTGGATGAAGAAGATGGCAAGACAATGATAGATGACAGGAAAAGTGCTTGTGCTTTGCTTAATTCCTGCTTTGCGTTTCTCTTTGTGCAAAAAAAAAGTGTAGTCCAACCTGTCAAAAGTTGCATTTTTGGACCATGGTGTTGGCAGACTCCTGAGATTATCTTGGATACTACCATATTTTCGGAGTAAAAGACGCACCTTTTTCCCTCAAAAAAGAGGGTGAAAATCTGGGTGCATCTTATACACTAAATACAGCATTTTTGGCCTCCCGAAACCCTGCGCCCTTTGCAAAATAGTCATGTATTGCCTTTAGGAGGCTTTCAGAATGCTCCTGGGGGCTGGGGAGGGCAGAAATGAGTAAAAAATGGGCACTCTATAAGCCTCTTAAAGGCTATGCATGGCTTTTTTTGACGAAAAACGGGCCATTTTTTGTTTGTTTTTGGGCCTCCCCAGCTCCCAGGAGCACTCTACAAGTCTCCTAAAGGCTATGCATGCCCTTTTTTGAAAAAAATGGCCCGTTTTTGTGAGGTCTGCAGAGTGCAATTTTTTTTAATTTGCCTCTTCAAAATCTTGGTGCGTCTTATACTCTGAAAAATACGGTAAGTACTTCACTAAATCATTTGGGGGGGGGGGGATCAGTTCAGAGTTTTAACCCAAAACAGAAATGACAAGGCTCAAATTACTGAATTAGAGATAGATGATCTTAGAGGCAGTAGTTGGATTTAATTTTTTTACTACTGGTTCTGTGGGCGTAGCTTGGCTTGATGGGTGTGGCTTGATGGGTGTGGCAGGGGAAGGATACTATAAAATCTCTATTCCCTCCCCATTCCAGGGAAAGGTTACTGCAAAATCCCATTGCCTCCTGATCAGCTGGGACTCAGGAGGCAGAGAATAGATGGGGGCAGGGCCAGCCAGAGGTGGTATTTATGGTTCTCTGAACTACTCAAAATTTCCGCTACTAGTTCTCCAGAACTGGTCAGAACCTGCTGAATATCACCTCTGCTTGGAGGTTATATATATAACCATATATTATGGTTGCTAAAAAATAATGCTAATTTGATGACACATAAATAAAATAAAAAATAAGCTATCTAGTATCACTTTTCCCCTACGTTCTGATTACTTTCATTTTCTTAACTAAAGCTACCACCATACTGTACTTTCCTATCACTGAAACTGACTGATAACCATTTCCTGAAGGCAGAAACAGATTTCATTACCCATTGAGCCTCCTCTCACCCTTAAAGTAGCCTCTATGTATGTTTACCTGCTGCAGTTTTATATTACTATTTTTGGCCTGAAGTCATCTTCAGTGTTGAACTCTGTTTTGGTTTGTATATATTAATTGAATACATGGCAACTCAAGCTATTCATTGGCTGATGCAAGCAATCCCTTCACACTATAATCATGCTCACTTTCTTGAGTAGCCGTATTCTTCTTAACAGCAAAGCTGATTCAGAAAATGAACACTACTGATTTAAAATGCAGAGCGGAGAATTTAATCACAATGGACAGATTAGATGTTATAAAACTGCCTGCTTTATGAAAATAGATCAGATTCTATGAAAACTGCTTTTGCTCAGTATCAAGTCAAATTGATTATCATTCTTCACCTTCTGAAAGAGAAAATTCTCTTACATCTTTTAAACAAGCTCTTGTATTTCAATCACTGGTGTCATTCCACCAAATATCCCATTGGCAAATTGCCTTCCTGAATTAAGAGTTGAAGCTCAAATTTGTTTATTTCCTGTATTATGAGCCAACGTCCTTAGATTTTTCATTAATAGTTTAACGTGTTCCATCACGGTTTAGCTAAATACCCACATAATTCTAGAGTGTACATGCATTTATCCCAGGCCATTATCTCAGAGGCTTTGTGCTTTGAGTATGTAAAGGGGGGGGAATAAAATTATGAGCAGGATTCTTCTACCATAGTAAGTAAAAAAAACAAGCAAAGCAGATTATTGTATAGTTCAATGTTCTGACCCCCTCCTCCATCCAGTAACGAAAGCCGAGACAAGCGTAAAATGGAATGTCCTTTAATAACAAGACCAGACTCTCGGTGGCTGAAAGCCAAATAAACAAACAGATAAGGACCTTGGCAGCAAGTCCAACAAACCTTGGCAGCAATTCAGACTAATTCTGGCAGCAATCCAGCCTGCCAAGTTCGTTTCTCTTTAGTCCAAACGTTAACTTCTGCAAGAAGGGCGTGGCACAAGCAGTCTCTTTTATAGTCTGGAGAGGAGCTTAATGACCATCAGCCGAACGTAATTACCTCCTGCAATTATGTAGTTGTTCTTGACGCCGAGTAGCCCTTCGACGGCGTGCATCCCGGAACAACTCACTGTTGGTTTCTGGATCACTCTCTCTTGTCTCCTCCCCACTGATCCAAGGCTCAGGTGCCACTTGGTGGCCAACCAGTCTCTCTGTGCCCTGCTCGGAGTCAGAACCATGTCCAGGGTCTTCCACATCCTCCAGGGCTGACTCATAGGGCCCCTCGCTGTCGGAGTCTGGTGGCAGCTCTAACAGCTCCTGCCGGGCCACAACAGTTCAATATGTGAACGCTCTGTGACTAATGATAGAAAATATGACAGCTATTAAGCTAATATATTTAAGCATTAAGAATCTAGTAGCCAATTTTAAAAGACAGTAGGTTGCCAAAAAAAACCCAAAACACCACCTCATAATGTCCCTAGTTTTATCCATTTAAAGAACTGGTATCCAACATTACATCTCATCCCTTAATATTCTGCGCTGTGAATAGTTGCAAATTTAAAAATATTAATACTTTTTATTTTACTGTGTATCAGAATTTATCTATTTAGATCAAAAGTACAGTTAAATTTAAAATATATATATGCTAGGTGATCATATTTAATGTTAATACAAGGAACCAGATGAGGCTCATTATAATGTGTGCCCGAATGTGAAATATAAGAAAACCAGAAGATGTTGTGGTATGTTTATTCATTTACTGTAGTGTGTATATTCATTTATTCATAAGAAGTAGTAGAATTCAGCATCAACCAATAGGCATCAATGTATTTTCTTTATATCATTTGAAAGGCTATACAAGTGCAGGATCTCTATAACAGTTCTGACTATTTTTCACTGGCAAAATTCTAATGCATTTTACCTAAAAGCATTGCTGAATAACACAAAGCCTCGGGGGAATTCTTTGTCATTGCTTCTTGCTTCCTATCAAAACTATATCTTTTGCTCTGGCTTTGGAAAACTGTTATTAAGACAAATCATTTTGTTAGTAAAGCTGGACATCAGAACAAAGAATAAGGATTGAATTTCGAATCATAGACTGTTATTACTCTGAAAGAAAACACAGTTTTGAAGTATTATTCTATTTTTTTCTAATTAATAGCATATTGACTCCAAGACTTTTGCATATAAATAAGATGTTAGCTCTTTTATACCGTTAAATGCATATTTTGACAATTGTGGAATTACAGATACTTTTTGCTATAGGATTTTGTTGAAATACCCAATCAAAGATAAAATAGCAATCAATAGTATGAAATTCAGTACACTAATAGAGATAATGTAAAATAGTGCAAAACATAGCGATTCTATTAAGTTTATTTGTGTTGAACGTAACATTAAAATTTTACAGTTAATATTTGTGGAAATATCAATTTGAATTTGTCCTAGTTTGTTTGTGAAATTTCTATTGGATTCTGTACACAGGTAGTCCTCAACTTACAACCACAATATAGGCCAAAACATTGTTAAGTGAGACATTTGTTGCATGCGTTTTGCCCCATTTTACAATCTTATCATAAAGTTGTTAAGTGAATGACTGCAGTTGATAAGTTAGTAACCCAGTTGTTAAGTGAATCTGGTTCCCCCATTGACTTTGTTTGTGAGAAGGCCGGAAAATGTGATCACATGACCTTGGGACCCAGTAATGGTCATAAAAATGAACCAGTTGTTCAGCGTCAATTGATATTTCCCTCGCTCAAAGTCCAATAGGTTAACTCTGAGCCGTTGCCAAAAACTTTCTCCTGATTACGTTCTGAGAGAGACTTGAATTCTGCCTATGTAGAGACTCGTTAGTCACATCATCTCCTCAAACATGGGTGTAGTTATGGAATGGGACAATACCTCTGAAACAAAAATGAATGTGGTAAGACAACACATTTTCTCCAGAATAAAGCCCATGTTTTTATTAATTCACCTTCATTTTTTAAATGACATTTATATTTATCTTACATTTATCTAAGTTGCTGTTTAAGTTGATCCAGCAATGACACTGTTGTGAATGTCGGATATCATCCCAAATAGACACAGATATTCATGGGCTTATTGTCCTGAAACATAGCTACTCGGATCTTAGACCACCTTCCAAATGCTCCATACTCCATGGGATCCATCAGGACCATGACCTGATATTGCTGCTCTTCACTTTGACCTGTTTGCAAGCAAGCTTACATGTATTTGTTGCCCTTGCTTAAATGTATAGTATATGTAATTGAACACGTGCCTGCCTTCAAAAGTGCTTTATCTTCATTCACACACACACACACACACGAAAGAGGAAGCAGGTATATTGAAAGGTAATGCTGCTACCTATAAATCATGAAGTAAATGACTGAAACCTAATTCCTTTGTGCATGCTTGTCCCGGAATAGTACATTGTCATACATCAAGGTTAGGAGAGGATGCGCTAAATCTGTACTCATCTTCCATAGTTCTCCTTTAGGCGGTCATCAGAAATTATAGTGACATTTTTCAGGGAAAGTTATCCCAGTGGTGTTCTGCCTGTACACCTTCCCATTTGTGGAGCAATCGGAAACATTTATGTTTGAATGGCTACTCAAAAATACTTTTTTAAACTTAAGATTTTTTTTAAAAAAACCACATATTAATAAGCTTCCTTTTTATGTATTAGATTTTTGCAAGTGCTTCCGAAAGTTCTGTTGAAGGATGGAGTATAATTTTTAAGAGAGAATTAAAAATGGTGTATTATGTATCCCCAATGTACCTATTGTTAAACACAGAAAAGACTTGTTAAAAACATTAACATCAATTGGGAATTGTTTCTAAATTAACATTTTAAATAGACAAAGCCCTTCATCAGTCTCACTTAGCAACAAAAATTTGGGGCTCAACTGTAGTTATAAATCCAGGACTATTTGTACAAGATGCATTTAAAGGCTGATAAAGGCTGATAAAGGGCTGGATTTCTGAAAGTAGACGTGGCACATATAGAGTTACACTTTAAGGGTAGAATGCTTTGCAGGATTTAAACCACAAACATAAGGCTCCTACTATAAGTATCTTAGGCACGATTAGAGATGTAGCAGCAGCTAGCAAACCTGATCCGCAGAAACCCTTTTGTCCATCAATCCTGACAAAGAACAGTTATAATCCTCAGATTAAGTTCAGAGAGACAGCACTTGCTAAAGGTGCTACCTTCTTCATAGCACAATCTCTGAGAATATGGCAAAGACTCCACAAGGTTAGTGGCTTTATTCATACTAATTGCTCATGGTTCTAAAAATAAAAAAAAGCAAGAGGAGAAAGTAGAAAGAAATCTCTCTTTCTATTCGGGCTGCTTCTAAATTATTTTTGATAAAGCTACACTATTAAAGCAGTCTTACTACTGTTGGGTGATTGTTATATTTATACTTAAAATGAAGTTATACAATTACAGTATAATACGAAGAAAGAAGATACCTTAATATGTTACCTTGTAATTGAATAATTTGTAAAAGTATGTTCTGCTGAGTTTATTCAGTAACTGTGCCCAACAGTCTTTCCCAATGTGATATTCTGCAGTTATAATGGATTTCAAATCCAATTATTCCCAACCAAGGGAAGATTAGACTGGGAAGGATTTATGTTTAGAATGGCAGCCATAACAGAGAAAAAAAACAATGCAACAAAAGTGATTAAAGTGGGCCACTGTGTTTGTGCTAGTCTCCTATTTATATGCACAACTACAAACACTTTGATTGGTTACAAGAACTAGCTAAACTGGGTGAACAGTTTCCCAATATCCTGGATTCAGAAGCTCAGGGTTTCTCATATGGATGTAAAATCTTTATGATAATTCACTGGCAGCAGACAGGAAAGTGTCCTTATAGCCACCTAGTGAAATTCTGGATTTTTGTAGCCCATCTGCCTTAGCCATGAAAATCGGCTGGATAAATTTAGGCCCACATGTCAGCCAGTCCAGAGGGTGTATTCAGCAGGTTATGACCAGTTCTGGAGAACCGGTAGCAGAAATTTTGAGTAGTTTGGAGAAATATCACCTCTGACTGATCCTGCCCCCATCTATTCTCTGCCTCCCAAGTCCCAGCTGATCGGGAAGGAATGGGGATTTTGCAGTAACCTTCCCCTGGAGTGGGGTGAGAATGGAGATTTTACAGTATCCTTCCCCTGTCACGCCCACCAAGCCACACCCACAGAACCAGTAGTAAAAAAATTTGAATCCCACCATTGAGCCAGTCCATTTTGTCGCAACTACTGGATCAACACGTAGTTGATTCAATAAAGAAAAAAGATAGATCCTGCATTTCCGGAAAAGTGCTAGAAAGAAAAAAAACCTGGTAACTCTACACAAGGTTCTTTGAATCAGCTGCTCTTGCAGAGAAGTCCACTTATCAGTGAAGTCTAACCATTTGGAGAAATTCAATTTTTTTTTTAAGAAAGCTCAGGCTGTCCATTTTCAGATCAAATGTCTGGCTTAAAGTCTGCAAGAAATATACCAGAGGCATTTTGTAGGTGTTCATGTACTTACCTTCAGTTGCATCTGTCAAGAATGTTATCACTCATTTTCTATTCTCCTTTGTTCTATTGTCCCTGTTCAGGCTTTTCACTAGCATCACATCTTTGACATTATTCAATAGGAGATCCTCTTATTTCCATCCACTGAACTCCAAGACACAACATTGCCTGTTTGGTCAGATAGCCTCAATCAACCATTCTGTGGGAGATTTTAATGGGGATTCTGGGAAAGCTCTATCCTCTCCTTGCTGTCACGACTGAACAAAACTATTTTAGCTTTGCATATCTTTTGCAAAATGCAGTTCCAATCTGTAAACTTATTTTTGAATACTATATTCATATTTTATTGGCTCACTCATCACCTTACAACCTTTTTCCATGGAAGCACTGCATGTAATACATCCTCAAGTCTAGGTATTGAGCTTATGACAAAATTACATACAGGACCACTTACTATTATTTAGTCCACCCATACCCATCCTCATTTAAGTTGAACTAAAAACAATTAGTATACTCCAGGTGCATGTGCATTTGTGGTGAGTGCATGTAGGTGTGTGTGTGTGTGTGTGTATGTATTGTGTGTGTGTATTATATATATATATATTTGTGCTGATAAATAAATAAAGGGAGATATAGATCTATTTCAAGCTATTTAGCTCTCATCAGCTAGCCATACCCTTACTGGGATTTGAACCTGGGCTATATTGCATCAGTAACAGTAAAATATTGTTTTTTCGTGATGGACTCTTGTGACGAGCATAGACATGATGGAAGCATTACTTCCTCCCATAATTGGGGTTACCAGGTGTAAAAAATCTAATAAAAAATCTTATCTATACATCATACAGACTACAGACATACATACATACATACATATATATACATTATTATACATACTTAAAGTCACAACCCCTGGTATGCCCAAGTATGGGAGGAAGGTCACACTTCCACTCTCTGTCATTAGGCTCGTCACAAGAGACCATCCAGACAGAAACCCACCCTGGCTGGCTGATATATACCTCCCACCCTGGCTGGCTGATAAGGATCATTCTCTGTAGCTCAAAAGGTTAACTCCCTGCCTGGGAGGCAATGGAGCACAGGTTCGATTCCCAAACTTGGGTATGGCTAGCTGATGAGAGCTAAATAGCTTGAAATAGATCTATACTAGTCTCCCTTTATTTATTTATCAGCATAAATATAACAAATATATATATATATATATATATATATATATATATATATATATATATGTGTGTGTGGTGTGTGTGTGTGTGTGTGTGTGTGTGTGGTGTGTGTGTATGTATGTATGTATATGTGACTGTATGAATATATAGTATATTGAATGCATATAAACAATGCTTCAAGTTGAGTTAATCTCTTAATGGCTATATGGCCATGCCCATAAAAACTTTCTTGGCAGATGCACAAAAGCAATATCTATCACTGAATATTTGTGATCACAGGGATTTAAAGAAATTAAATTGCTACACAATTACAAACACAATTAAGATTGTATGGTGATTTACTACTATCTGAGCTTTGTGCAACTTCATCTTTCTATATTCAGCTACAGTATTTGTATGAAAACCCAGTGAGATGACAGGAATACTGGATAATGCAAAGTATACTGATTTTTTTAAATCCAGAATTTGGAACATTTATTAGGGTATCACTTGTGGAACCCTGTACAAAATCTGAAGGATGTTTGACACCAGTGAGGTCTTAATTATTCAGTCCCTGGAAAGTAAATAGATCATGTACAATGATTTGACTTTGATTTAATGTACAGGATATCTGTTCTTTTTTTTAAAGCAATCACTTTCTGTCCGTCTTGGAATAGTAGGGGTTGCTGTCCTGAGCTTTTTCTCCACCCGCTCCCCATCTCCCAGCAGCTCTCTTAACATAGCAACTAATGGAAAGTCAGAAGTTATGCAATACTCACCCTACCTCCCCAGGCATCAAGAACAGCTGTAAAGTTGGACTGCACTTTTAAGCATTTTAGCAATATGTATTTTGTTCTAATTAAATTGCTTCTTAAATGTGGAAAAGATTAGGTCAGGTTGGGCTAACCTGACCTGGTATAACCTGACCTGGTTGGGCTAACCTGACTGGTATAAACACCAAATGAATATTTCAATTTAGTTACATCACTAAATTACCCTTTAAATATAGTGAACACCATCATTGTACATCAGGGTTCCAAGTCTTCTAAAATTAGTCATTGGTCAATCTATTTGGAATCGATGGAATAGATTAAGTACTAAATACTAATGTGGGAGTATGCTTTCATTAAATTGAGCAAGGGTTACCTCCAAATAATGAACAGCCTCAGATTCATATATTTTACATAAACCTACATGAAGAAAAGGCAATAATCTGCTCTTTGTTTCTGTTTTATAGGCTTCTGAGATATGACTTTGATACTCTGAACACACTTTGATAATCTGATTACAAGATTTTCCTGAACGAAGCTTCTTCTCTTAATCCTGTAGTGACCATGGCCGTTCTTAAAGTAAAATTCACCAAAACCAAGCGAGACAAACTGGCTCAAATCCTATGGATTCTCAACTGGTTTTCTGTGATATCTGGTGCAGTTGTGTTCAGCCTTGGACTCTTCCTAAAGATTGAAATAAGGAAACGCAAGGAAGTGATAGCGAAATGGGATATTAACTCTGTTCCAAATACTTTAATTTCTATTGGAGCCATTGTTTGCATGATCAACTTTTTTGGAGGTAAAATATGTTATGACTGCACGGATGCCAATAAATTTAACCGCTGGAAGCTGATCATGCTCCCTTATATGTATGCACTCTCTGTTTTACCTTCTGCATCTTTGTGGGTGCTATTCTGTGCTATACTATGAGAAATGAATTAGAAGAATCTCTATATCTGGGATTGGGAATGCTATTAAATTCTACAAAGATACAGACATTCCTGGAAGATGCTTTTTGAAGAGAACTATAGACACTTTACAGATCAGATTCCAGTGCTGTGGAAACAATGGTTTAGGGATTGGTTTGAAATTCAGTGGGTATCACCTCGTTATCTGGATATGACTTCAGAGGATGTTCTAGAGTAAGTATTAACGTCCTCTCATGAAATGAGCTTGAACCTAGGCTTCAACATGATCAAGGAGACCAACTAGATCAGCGGTCCACAACCTTTGCAGCTTGGCAGCCTAGCTGTGTTGAGGAGGGAACCAGGCTGTGTGAGCAGTGTGCTAACACATGCGCATGTGCATCATCTCACTGCTTGCATGGCCATAGCCCAGTAAGCCATAGTCTGGTAGTGGGCCACAGCCTGGGGTTGGAGACCCCCGAACCAGATGATGATGAGCCTGAAAGGTATGTGTTAGTACAGTACTGTCAAATAACTAAAGCATGTCATTTCAAATTTCTCATTTGTTCAAGAGGGCAAGACTGGGCCAGTGAGTGAAAAAGGCAAGAAACCAATTTGGCTTTAACATTAAAAGGAACATCTGAGAGGCCATGTTTCTGTAACATGGCAAACTGTTCAATAATAGACTTCAGCCTTTTTCCATACGTCTGAAGTATTGGGTGATCTGTAGATACATCCTGCATTGAAAATTCAAAATTGAGCAAAATACTGGACTGCATTATAGATGCAGAACATTCTCGTGTCAAGGGACACTCTTGATTTTTGTACAACAAGATGGATAGTACTCCAAAGACAGATAGAACCAGGATGTATGGACAGGGCTAGGACAATACTAAATTTAATTTAAAGTCAATAATATATTTTGTATGGTTACTTACCATGTATTTAATACAGTGTTTCTCAACCTTGTCAACTTGAAGATCTGGAGTTCAACTCTTAGAATTCCCCAGCCAATGCTGGCTGGGGAATTCTAGGAGTTGAAGTCCAGACATCTTCAAGTTGACAAGGTTGAGAAACACTGATTTAATAGTTTACCCTTTCTATCATATTAAAAATGACAATTCAGTAAATTTAGGAAGGGCCTTACCTTCACTTTAATTTTTCTCATACATTTGGGTACCTTAGTTCTGGGCACAGAATTCTCTTCACTAAATTAGATGAGCTCTAGAATGTCTTCCAAATCAGAATCAAAATGGAATGATAAAAGTTGCCTTTTCTAAATATCCCTACATTTAATAATTTAGCAATTAATTTTATCATTAGCATATATTTTTTCCTTCAGTGTTCTATAACAAAGTAAAATCTATAACTGTAAGCAGCCTATTCTGGAAATAGCTGACAATTAGCTGTTTGGCAGAGGTTCCAATGGGAGAGGTAAAATATTTGGTGATTTTTTAAAAAAAGATTTTGTTTTTTAAAAAGTACATTCAACCTAGTTTAGGAATTGCACTGTAGTTGCAATCCACTGTGGTTTTTGAGTGTTTCCCAATTGAAACTGGCAGGAAACCAGTTTTAGCAATTGTACTCCTATATACAGTACATGCAGTTTTGTGATATTAAGACACTAATTAGGAACATATGCCTAAGGAGAAGAGTGAGCCTTTGCCCTAAACATAGGTATCACCTGACAGCAGTCTCTTGCGATCTGCTAGGAGTTAGACTTGTGGGCAATCCACCTGATTTCAGATCTACTTCTTTTATCAATCACTTCTTTTTTCCTGAATGTTGCTTGCATTTGGTTCCTCTGCCACATCAGGAGAAAATAATTTCCCGCTTTGCTAACCATCACCTTTGGCAAATTATAACCATCTGTTATATACTTGAGTTCAAGTCCACTATCAAAAAAATGACATCACTACAAATAGAGCATGCCTTTATGCATGTCTACAGGGAAGGTTGATTTGAATTGCTTAGTGAACTCATACAAGATCTAAGTGATTAATTCAGAGAACACTAGAACTTTTCTTTCCAAGAAAATGCAGTGAACCAATAACTTTTAATCCTCTTGTTTGAATTATTAGCCTTTCTTACACAACTCTCTTCCCCACCCGCATCTTATTCCAGCCGCCTAAAAGGTAATATTGATGGGAAATTCTTGGTGGATGGAGTTCCCTTCAGTTGTTGCAATCCTAACTCCCCCCGGCCCTGTATCCAGTACCAACTCAGAAACAACACTGCTCACTACCGTTATGATTTTATGACAGAAGAACTTAATCTGGATGAAAGGATGCAGGGAAGCCCTTCTGGATTATTACACTGACATCATGAGGTCCATTGGCATCACCACGTTTGTCGTTTGGGTGTTTGAGGTAAAACCGCATTTACTGAAGTCCTCCTTTCAAAACGGTACAAAAGATGGGACAGCTTACTATGGGATGAATGATTGGTGAAGAAGAGATATACTACTAAAAATATTGCTGAATGCATGCAATCTTCTCAAAGAGTAATTTGCAATTAAAAGAAAAAGAAAAAGCAGGAACTCTTCTCCCCCCTCCATCCTACTAAAGATATTGTTTGAATCATCTTTTCTACACAAATATGTATGTTTATGATAAAGAGACTCTGATCAAGTTCTAAATTAAATTATTTCAAAAGCAAACAGGCATCTTGGGAAGAAAGCTTACATATCAGGTCTGTTCCAGGCATAAGAAATGATATGAAACAGTTTTTGATTATGTACTATGAAATCCAAATAACAAAGTTCTTATTCATTGGAACCTATTGAATGGGGCAAGTGAAAAATTTTTTTAATGAAAATATTCTCTTTATAGTAGCTTCTCAAGGACTCTTCTCTGAACTAAAAAACATGCCTTTTTATAGTTTCCATCATCAATTATTTCATAGAGTGTAGAGGGAAAATTAAGCAGATTAATGGACATTTTAAGAAATTACATTTTAACAGCAATAGCAACTATATAGTCCATTATCTTATTTAATGGTAGACTGTCTAAAGCTTTTTAGGCCTGATACTACCAAACGTGATTCCAATACAAGAGAGTACATGTATATCAGTTTTAAATTCAGGAGTGGGATTGGAAAATGTTAGCAACCAGTTCTCTGCCTGGGTGCTGGGTGGGCGTGGCTATGGTGGGTGTCAGTGGTGGGTTCCTACTGGTTTGGACCAGTTCAGCCGAACCGGTAGTGGTTGGCAGCCTGGGTCGCTGGAACTGGCAGGGACCCAGACCTGCCACCCCTCCCTCAACTGGTTATCCATGTGGCACCATGGGTGGCGCCATCTTGTTTTTTGCTTCTGCACATGCCCAGAACAATTTTTATTGCACTGTCCATGCGCGCAAAGCGCACATGAACAAACTGGCAGTAGTCCCTGCTGGAACCTACCACTGGTGGGTGTAGCCTACTCTGCCTCCTGCACCACAACCGGGGGGGGGCATTTTCACCCTACCAGGGTCTAGAGGCTTTTCTCAAGCCTCCGGGAGACCAAAACTGGCCTCCCCCCTGGCTCTGGAAGCCCTCCAGAGGCCGGAAACAAGTCCATTTCTGGACTTCCGGAACTTCCGGGAGGCCTGTTTTTCCCCCTCCCAGAGCCTCCACATGGCCCTGCACTTACCTGGCATGATGAACAGAATTAAGGTGAGGTAATCTTGAGTTTCTTTCTCACTCACTCCTCCCTTCTAAGGCTATGGCTAATGTTTATATAAAGACTTATTCAAAGTTATATTCACACTCTATAAGCTCAGTCTTGGCAAGCTCCTCTGCTAATGAGATTTTAAGGGTGCGCCATGAATGTCTTAAATGGTATCTAGTGCATATATTCAGTAAATATTCTTTAGCGACATTGGGAGGCTGTAGCCAAATGTGTTGAGAATTACAGCATTTCTCAGAAATTAAACAACAACCACTGATCAGTGAAATGGTTTGTGTAAAGGAAGAAGAACAAGAGAGTGCCAAGCAGAATGAATCAGAAGGAAAGAATAAAGATGAAATTCAGCAGGTTCTGGAGAACTGGTACCGGAAATTTTGAGTAGTTTCTGAGAACCGGCAAATACCACCTCTGGCTGGTCCCAGAGTAGGGTGGGAATGAAGATTTGTAATATCCTCCCACTGCCACCCCCCACCAAGCCACACCCACAGAACCGGTAGTAAAAAAAATTTCACACCACTGGAAAGAATGGTATGTTACAGCTTTCAATACCATTCAAGTTGGTGAAAAATGGAATCAGAGGAAAGAGTTAACCTGTCCTGAATCCTCCTGGTTAGCAAGCAGGACTTAAGACTCTTCATGTTTTCACGTGGAGAAAAACGTCCCCTTCAATCTTTAGGTTTGCCTTCTTGAAAAATCAAAGCTTTTTTCATCTTAGCTTCATGCAATTTTTAAAAGTCAAACTTTAAAAATCAAAAGTGCCCAATTTAAGTGCCAGCTAAAGCTTTTCACATCAAATAAATTAACTGGTCCGACATCAAAGACGGGGAAAAATTAAAAATTCAAGCATATGGTGGCCATCATCACCAAAGTCTTAAACTCTGTGTGGTGGTGTGGAGAGTCCACTATAATTAGTGGAATCTCAACTCTCTAATTTTCCGTTCATTTGAATTCCTTTTTTTTTCAGCTACTGGTCCTCATTGGAGTTCGTTATCTTCAAACATCAATGAGGAATCTTCTTCTACAGGTGGATCCACTCTGTGACTCTGATGGCTGGTTATTTGAAAACAGTTTTGTGGAAATTGCCATGTGGAACATCACCAAAATTAACCATCTTGGCAAAGGGAACCAAGTATCAAGTGCTTTGGATAATTCTAATATGTGTTTGCACTGCAAACCACAATTCAGAAAATACTACCCCCAAATATATCCCTGCAGCTTAACTGAATATAATACTAAAGAAGTGACAACTGCATCACAATGTATAAAAACATGGCTGCCAACGTATCAAAGCAGAAAGAGGTAGTCAGTTTGTGTGATGTGCTATGCCCTGGCTGTGCCATACAATATATTAGTTTGCTTACTTGCTTTTGTTCCTCCCCACCTTAGCAACTCATTTTGATGCTCAATCCTTAAAGAGATGGTGTTGGACCAATAACAGAATAAGAAGAGCCCAAAGCAGCATTTGGCACTCTGGGAATAATCTTAACAGTGAGGAGAATGGTGATTGTTGATGGGGTTGCCACTCTTGAAAAGCAATCATTATTAAACAGGTCTAACAAAATAAAATTGAGCAGTGTTTGAAACATCTATAAACATGGTAACTTTTCTTATGTAAATTTTAAGTATCAGTGAACATCTGGGATACCAAGTATAAAGAATATATCAGATGAATTACTGTTGGTTATTTTGTATCACTTGCACTACTTTGAGCATCTAATCCAGGGGTGGGAAGGAGATCTGTAATTGCCAATTTCTCCTTGGCCATCTGTTGCCTACAAGTTGTGGAAAATGTATAAATAGGGCTGAGTCATTTGAGAATTTTGTTTAAGAATATATTCAGAATCAAAACTATACTTAATAAGAAATTTATGTAAGTATACTTTGTATAATTAAAGTGTTTATCCTCACTGCTTTGAGTTATATATGGGATAAGTCAGGATAAAAATAAAACAAAAACAAACCCTGGTGGTTAATAAAAGGGCATGTAGTTCAGCCCTATTCTTAGCTTTCCACTAAAGGGGTCATCAGGCCAAGAGATTTATTTTTTAGAGATCAGAAAGACAAATCTATTTCAACAAAAACAGATTCAAGTTGCAATTCTTATTCCAATTATTATCAAAAGTCACATTGATGACATTAGTAAGACAAGTATGAAAGATGCAACAGCATCTGCTTTGGTAACAGAAATAATTCAATGAAAATTTCTAGTATCCATTTTTCTCTATATGTGGATGCATTTTTTTTGTATTCATTATAAGAATACTACTTTTTAATCTTGCTATGCATGGAAATTATCCATTACATTCAAGGGCCATATTATTAAAATGAGAAAAAAAGTAAATGTGAGTTAAAATCCCTGAACAAGAGGATCACTTGGCCATTGAAAACTTAGCTTTCAGCACATGCAAAATCCAGCCATCTGATTTACATGTGTTGATTTGCCTCACTGTGCTTTTTTCCAATATTTCACAGCCCCATGTGTGAACTGCAATGAAAATACTGTCATTTGAACTATGTCTCTGCCGTGTGTGTTCTGTCAGGCCCTGGAAATAAACTTGAATGAGAATGAGAAATGAGTATGAATTTACTGAAGAAATTTCTAAAATCTGGGCTGCCCTTTGCAACACGGATCATAGGTTAATGGGCCATGGCAAGCTCTGAGGCAGAGAAGATATGTCAAAACTGAGGCCTTGATGTGGTCTCTGCCTTTCTTCACTCTTTCTTCTTTAAAGAGCAGTTTCTCTTCCATTCTGCAAGTTCCTACAGAACAGGCAGACTTCATGTCCATCCAAAATTTGTATGCCAGCCAGAGTCCATATTGAGTTAGGTGGCCTTATAGAGATATTCCTCTCTCTTTTTCTATTCCTTAAGTTCCCTGAACTAATTTAATGTTTTTATTACTTAGATTACATTAGTCAGAAGTCGACAGTAGGCATCTTTTTAACTGGCAGTGAAAAAAATGAGTTTGTATTACGACACAAACAGAAAAAAAGGTCTTTATTTATTTTTTATTGTATTTTTTTAAAAGAAGAAAGTAGGTAATGTTTAAATTTACATTACAATATAACATTTGGTACATATATTAAGGATTCCTTTTAGCATGGATTTTGTTTTATGAATTATTTTATAACCTTACTATTTACAAATATAATTATTTGAAATATTGTTATGTTTGTTGTATACAGTATAAAATGTTATTAGACTATGTGTGGTAGATATGAGACTATGATCGTACCTTCTGAATAATGTATTGTTATTTGTGTTCAATTATAATGTAGATATAGATTTTAATCCTCTTAAAAACTAATTTAGTCTGAAATTTGTGGCCAATGCAAATAAAGACTACTTGCAATAAGAAATGGATTTTTTTCCCATTCTGTTTTTCTGCAGTGCGTTCCTTCCCATTTTGGGATAGGCCAAAAGCAAGCATTTAATTTTTGATATATGTTAAAGCTAACTGGAACCTCTCGAATTAACAAATTAACCTGCATTCTCATTCTGAAAGGATTCCCAATAAATATTAACTTCCTTTACAGCATACCTTGCTGTTATACTTTGTGTAGTGCTTCCCTTCAGGTTGTTATAATGCTGCACCCAAAGATAAGTCACGGGCAAAGTCAGTTACAGATTAGATTTATTTTGAGACCTGCTATACTAAAAGAGGAAACAAAAGCAACTAATGTGATAAGAGGAGATTAAATCCCTTTGTTCTTCTATCCAATGCACTGAAACTATGTATGTGTTTAGAAGCTGCTGCAAAAGAATGAAAATACTGTTGACTGTTTTTAATTTGGAAAACAAGTGGAAAAGGTCAGCTTACTGATGATCCAGGCAGTTCTGCTTTCGATCATTCAGCATTCATATTTGGGAAGTTATATGCATGCATTGTTTTTCTGACCAAATTCAAGCCCACAGGTTTCCGTAAGCAGATGTGGGTTAGTCGTTTTTCCTTAAACTAAAATTCTTCATATTCTTTGTGTGATGTTTTAGAAGTGAGGTGTTGACAATTTAGTCTCAAAGAGCTTGCCTCAGAGCAGGTGCCAATTAAATCCAAAAGACATGATTAGTTTTCCTGCTTCGAGCAATCTCTTCTATGATCAATGTTGTCGCCACAACAAGTGAAGCTTCCGGTATCGTTCATGAGACAGGCGCAGAGATTGCCTCTTCTTCAAAGAGAAATAAAAACAATTATTGGGGTTTAAAAAATATATTTAGCAGCATTTTATTTATCTGCTCAGATACATCTCCCAGCATGAAAGGATTATACATTTGGAAAGGCCCATTCAGGCCAATTAATTCAACCAGTTAAAAATTCCAACGATGCAGTTGATCAGTTCCTTAGGCCCAGGAGAACCCACCAACTTGCTGGGTAATTGGTTCCACTGCTAAAGGGTTCTTACTACTGGGTAGTTTTAGTTAATTCACAGAAAAATTTAGAAGCAATAACATCAGGCACATCTAACCTCAAATTTTCACTAGCAACCAGTCTCAGGAAATTAAGGACTGTTACCGGCACTTTTATGTCACAGTAGCAGTGGTGGGCTCCTATTTGTTGGACTGGTTTGGCTGAACCAGAAGTAGTTTGGCAAACTGAGTCACTGGAACCCACACGACCTAGGCCTCCTGCCACACCCCTGAAACCATTCCCTGGGCGGCTTCATATGCACTGCCATCTTGTTTTTCAATTCTGCACATGCAAGAACAATTTTATTGCATTGTGCATGCGCATCAAGCACGCATCAGAAAGCGCATCAACACACCGGCACACAAGCCACACGGCTAGTTGCCGCCGAACCCATCCCTGCACAGTAGGAATAAATAAAAGAATGAAGAAAAACTAGCATCCACTGATGATACAGCTCTTACAAAATAAAAAGAAAACAGTAACTTACATCAGATTTGGATCGGTTTCTCCATATTCATCCAGATAAGGCGCAGGACAGAATGAACCTCTATTTTTGCCACCAATCAGCAGAACCCTGCAGTCTCTGATTCTTAAGGAGAAAATAGGAAAAAACAGTTGAAAAAAATCTGAAACCTACTAACAGAAAGTTGCTGGCAAGCTTAGTACAAAATGTTAAGAATGTGCAAACAAAGAAGATCATATCTAAAGAAAGTCTGCGGAAAAAGTTTCCAACTTATTTTTCTCTGCTAGATAGCATACCTACCTGTTCTACTATTCCCAAGGATCACAGTTTTGTTAAGTGGGGAGTGTTATGACATAACACTCCCCATTTAACAGTGGGGAGTCGAGGTGGCGCAGTGGTTAGGGTGCAGTACTGCAGGCCACTTCAGCTGACTGCTATCTGCAGTTCAGCGGTTCAAATCTCACTGGCTCAAGGTTGACTCAGCCTTCCATCCTTCCGAGGTGGGTGAAATGAGGACCCAGACTGTGGGGGCGATATGCTGACTCTGTAAACCGCTTAGAGAGGGCTGAAAGCCCTATGAAGCGGTATATGTCTAACTGCTATTGCTATTGCTACATTGGCAAACCCTCCCAAGATAAACACTGACATGGGCAACAAACCTCCCCGCCCCAAATAAACACTGATATCTACTCTGAATATTGTAAGGCAATATTGTAAGGCAATTTCAATTCCCAGAATTCCCAAGCCAGCTTGGGAATATCTTAAAGTTGGTAAAGGTTGAGAAACATAGATCTATGATTCCTTTTTACTGAAGACACAATCCAATTTTAGGAATCATCCCAGTCTTTGTTAACTGCACTATAACCCATCCAAATTAGCTGCTTATCCCTCCATGAATAAAAGAAGGCAGAAACATTATTTTTACCCACTTCCTTCCTTGAGTTGGCATCTAAATTATGGATGCTATACTCCAATATATCTGGCATGCACAAGATTGGGAATCCATCATCATGCCCCAATTAGCTTAGATCAGCTTTATTTTCCAGCTGTCACTTACTTGAGAAAATGCAAACTCCAGCACCACAAGAAATTGCATGTGAATTGCAAGCCCCCAACTCTTCTCCATTTACTAGCACCTGGCAGCAGCTGTTTTGAGAACACAACATAGCCCCACAAAACAAACATAGGACAGGATGTTTGGTTTCATCATCAGAGGATCGAGGGCACCTGGAAATGTAAAATTAATTAGACAATGAGATTTGGAACCAAGATAGCTATTTTGAAAGATACTCTTATATAGTGCTAAATCAGTGGTTCCCAACCTTTTTTTGGCCATGCCCCACCTAAGCATCTCTAAAATCTTGATGTCCCCCTTGTAACATATAATTCTTATTTTACTCAGAAAATGAATTCTATTCACAAGAGGAAGCCTAAAACTTGTTTAAACTTGGTTTAAACAAAGTTCAAATTGCCCCCACTAAAAATCAAATTGCCCTCCTGTGGGGTTTGACCCCTCGTTGGAAACTACTGTGCGAAATCATCAACAAACACTATTTCATCGCTGATATTCGTACAATGAGACAATTAGAAAGTAGATAATAGCATGTATTTTTTGGCATTGTTATATTTCACTGCAAATACAAATCAGCTAAAGAAGAGTGAAATTAGCTAGCTGCAAACAGTTTTATTTAATACAGACTTATACCTAAGAGACTTAGGACAGTTTCAGAAATATGAAATCACTGTTGGTTTTAATATTCAAATGTTAGTGTGTTCACAAAGAAATCTGGAACTGTCAATTAGAATCTGATGATTCAATCTGAAACTGTATTGAAAATTTAGCTATTATGTTGATTTGTTTCTTTAAACCAGTGATGGCGAACCTATGACACGCGTGTCAGTGCTGACACGCGTAGCCATTTGGGGTGACACGCACAGGATTTCATGCGATTCATCCTCGGCTCCTGCACGGCCGCCGAGGATGAAAGAATCTGTGCTGGAGGAACGGGGGGGCGGGACGTGTGATCTCCCCCCCCACACTCACTTACTGTATCGCCGCCGCCCCTTTCTGAGCGCAGGGGCTGCTGGTAAGGCGTGCGTGCCGTGCGCACACACGTCATCAGCGCGGCGAGGGAGGACCCGCAGGAGAGGAGCGCGGGAACAGTGCGCGCCTCTCTCCAGTCAGGCCGGCACAGAGAGTCTACTCCTGGGACTGTCGGTTATGACCGCACCACAGCAGGGAACAGCGGAGTGCCAACGGGAACTGTGAGCGCCATTAGCAGCAACTATAAATTGCGCAAAATTATGTTTTGTCGAAGTGACACACAACGCGAGTTATGCTCGATTTTTTGCCGATTTTTGACACACCACGCCAAAAAGGTTGCCCATCACTGCTTTAAACGGACAGCAAAGAGAAAAATAATGGATTGAGATTGATTTTTATTTATCCTTAATTCAGTTCAATGAAATAATAAGTGTTTCTAATCAGCAGATTTCTCACCTAAATTGAGATCCTTGGTTCAAAGGCAGCTATAGTCTTCTGGAAGCGCTATCAATTTATTTCTTTCCCTTGGATATCTAGTTGTTCAAACAAAAAGAATTACTGTATGCCAGGATTCAATGGCGTCACCTGCTAGAGCAGTATTTTTCAACCTTTACAACTTGAAGATGTGGACTTCAACTCCCAGAATTCCCCACCCAGTATAAAATCCACAGATCTTCAAACTGCCAAGATTGAGAAACACTGTGTAAAAGTAGAGCCAGAAAAATTAATTTTACCTTGTTGCAATACTTTTTCCCTCCAAGAAGCAAAGCACAGCAGGATCAGTGCACCACCTGTTTGAAAAACTTTCTATCAGTCTTGTCAGTGGCAAAAACAAGGAGAAAGTCATATAATCCTAAATGGAAGAAATGTTTAGGCCCCTGAGTATAGTTTCCTATTCAGGTGGGACTCTATTAAACCATCTCAAAAGATGGTTGACCAGCTGTTGAACAAATCGAGCAAAGGGGAATATAGAATGTCTCTTGATCACTGGTTCAATGTTGAATTGCTCTATCCAATTAAACAGCTTTTCCTAACATTCAGCTGGAATATGTCTTATTTCACATAACAAAATTATTCTGTGGACTGCACTTTGAGGCAGCAAGGGAAAGGTTTTAGTCTTATTCAGTGTGACACTCATTAGAATAGTTGAAATTGCTATCATGTCTCTCAGTAACTTTTCTCAAGGTAAACCTATCCACTGCTCTCAAGCTTTTCTCTTAAGCATCTTCTCTCTGATCAACCTCACTGCTTTTTTTATATTTGCCACAATTTTTCAGAATCTCTTTAAAATATCTTGCTCAGAATCAAACCATTCAATATAGAATGGAATTACTTCTTTCTACTGACATAGCCAAAAGTCCATTTGCCTTTTTAACAGTGATGTCACGCTGCTGAATCTCTAGATATCTGCATGAGAATCTTACCCTGACAAACACATTTCAAGCACTTATATTTGAACAGGTAAGTGCACGGCTGTCAAGATGCTGAGGAACTCTGAGAGTAGAGAACAGTGGCCAAGCACACAGCAGGTCATGCCTTTCCATTATTAGTTCTTAAAATCAGCTTTCCCATGAGCCATCCCTTTAATCTTTTTGTTCTTACGTCTGCAAATCTCACTTTGGAATTAATTCAAGCTGTTTTCATTCCTGCCTCCTAGAGAAACTCCTATGCTTACCGCAAGTCTGAGATTGGCTCTTCCTATTCATCAGTTTGCACTTTTAATACATGCTAACTTTGATTTTTCTAAACAAATGCATCAGTCCTGACTAATTTTCACAAAGAGGATCCCAAGAGCAACCTGAAAGTGCTTTCCTAAGGGTTAAGATAGAGGAGAGCTTAGCTTCCTCAAATCAAAAATCACAGATAGCAATTATTATGTATAAAATTACTTAGAATTGTTTTATATTAATTTATTAAATATGAATTACCATACTTTTCACACTAAAGGTGCTCTGGACTACAAGACACACCTAGCTGTTGGAGAGGAAAACCCCAAATTTCTGGCCTCTGCCTCCCAGAAATTTCTGGGAGGTAGAGGCCAAGGGCGGAGGCCAGCAGGTGGATGGGGCTTCGGCAACATTCACTCTATGAGATGCACAAACATTTCCACCCACTTTTGGGGTGTATGTGTGCCTTATAGTCCACAAAATAAGGTAAATAAATACTAAAACTTTTTAATCTACTTATATGTAGGTCATGGTTGTTCTCTATTGGCAGTCTGCTTCCTAACACATATACAAAATGAGAATGAGTAGTAGGTGGTTCACTGGACTGTGGAGAACCCATATAGTATCTTAGTATGTTGTGTATCAATTAATAATACAGTTCATTTGTTTGGCTATAGCATATTAGCTGTTGTTTTTTATTAATAAAGAATACCTTTGAAGTAAGGGCTTCCACAATATCCAATACTCTTGGAAAAGCATGAAGAGATTTGTAGTAAGACAGATAATCACAAAGGCCTTGAACTGATCTTCCTCGAAACTGGTAAAATAATAAGTTTAGATATTAGATACAATATAATAATTAGATATTAATCGCACCACGTAGGATAAAAGCTTTCTCTATTCAAAAACTACAGTCTACGGAGTCCATCAATTGAATCAGTATGAAAAATACTGTAAATAACCAGAATGAGACAATAGTCTGCACATAAGGAATTCATGAAGATTCTGGTTCTTACAGATGAGCAGAGCTGCTGGATTATTTTCTTGGTGACTGTAACCTTAATAATTCAAGCTGTAACAGCTTTCTTACACTGGGGAAAAACAAGAGGCTTCTTATATAACAACCAATTGCCATGCTGATCATTTCTGTAAAGGATGTGAAATTCTACCTCTCAGATGGCAAACTGACACTGAAGAGTTAGTAAGAAATTAGGACTATTTGCTCTCCATCAGAAAGAGCCCCAATGCACAGAGCATTGAGCTTCTATAATTTAACGTGTCTTTTTTGGGGGGTGGGGTGGGAACTGTATAATAAGCATTACGCTGCCCCCTTTTATATTCCTGATAATTGCAGTTACCAGAAAACAGCAAAGAGCAATATTTTAAGAAGAGGGTTTTCAATGGCAAGTACTGCTTGAAATTGAAAATGTGATGGTGTGAATTGATATTATAATTTTACCCCATTTAATAGCACATTTTGTTTCCTGAACAATTTGAACTCAATTTGAACACCTCAAAGTTAAGGAGGTAGCCTACTCAGGTACTTACCGGATGAAAGTTCTTCAGGTGGAGGTACTGCCAGCAGATAATGGAAGAATAAGCAGCGCACCGGAGATAGGGGGTGATGCCTTTCTTTATGCAATCCCACAAATACCAACCTGAACTTGCAAGCTGTAACAACTGTACAATTCAAATATAATTAGTGTTTTCAAAATTTTGAAAATTGGATTAAAATCCTAACCGATTAAAATAAATGACCAGGAAAAATATGGATTATAAAAAACCTCTCACCAAAGCTGCTGATGCTGTTTTTTTAAAAAAAGTATTCCTTCATCTGCTATGCTCCAAAATAAAAACCTTTTTTGGCATCAAGAAATATAGTATTTGATAACATTATGGAAAAGTGGCAAAAATAATCGCACTCTTGAGTACCCAGTTATATTCAAATATGTACAACCATTACTGTTATTAAAAGGGCTGCTAAGCAGATTGTTATAAAGGCATTTTTATGCTCTGCTTTCCTTTTACTGTTGATCACCTTTTCTCCTCTGTGTGGCTCTGTCAAAAGTCATGTTATTTATTTTGTTAAATTGTTTAGATAAACCTTCTCCGAGAGGAGATAAGTATAATCTTTATTGTCATTGTATTTAAATACAACGAAATTGGTTAAAGCCTAAATCCACTGTGACACCAGGAGCTCAAAGCCGCACAGCAATTGAAGCAGATAGACTTAAGGTGGAACATAACTCTGAAATAAGAACTGCATAACTGTATAATTAACTGTAACTTTAGAAGTGGACATCATGGAAAACCTGGGAATTTGAAGACCTATGTGAAAAATTTAAAATATACATAAATCAGTAAAATCAAGTTTTATTAGAATTTTAAATCCAGAGAAGCAGATAGCTATAGAAGAACTCAGAGAAGAAGGGGGTGGAGACATTGAAGGAGTAGAAGCGGAGGGAAATAAAAAGCAGACAAAAAACTCCTTTGTTCCCGGCAATGGTGTAGGGAAAATTGTGAAATGGGAGATGTCCCAACAAAGGGAAAACAAAGCTGACAAAAGTGGTCTTGGAGGCTATTAGTGGGCATAATGAAAATTGAAGCAGGGGTTATGGCCTAACAAAGAGGAACATAAATTCTTCTTTTGGTCACCTGTGGGAAATTTGAAGGGAGTGGATCTGTCAAAATAAAGAAAAGGGAGAAAACAGGAGTGGGACAAAAGACTTACCAGGAAAAAACCATATAATTAGAAACTACTATATGGGAAAAATATAAAGTTAAGATAAGGGCTTTATTCCTAATAAAATGGAGTTGCTAACTGATTGAACAAGATATTGGAAAGATAACTAAATAAAAGAAATATAAAGTTAAGATAAGGGCTTTATTCCTAATAAAATGGAGTTGCTACTGAGTGAACAAGATATGGAAAGATAACTAAATAAAGTTAAAATATATGGAATATGGATAAATATGAAACATATGGGGAGCTTGTAAAGCAGAGGTTTTGGGATTTACCTAGTTTACATGATAATTGAATTGAGTTGCGAATTGAGTGAATATGACAATAGAAGAACACTAAGCACGGTCAAAATCTATGAACACTGGACGTACATAGAACTTTTAAGATGATGAACAAAGTGAGATGTTAATCACTTGTTATTTTATATAATACATTAAGGGAAGTGTAAGGAACAGTTGAACAGCGAAGATGCCATCTAGAGACAATTAAGGGTAATCTAAATCCAAGGTAAGAAAAATGGAGGGACATGAAATATACCTACAAATGGGAAACTATTGTGATAAAAAGACAGAATCACAAATTGGGGGCATGTAAGGATATACAACTATATAAAGAGTAATGATGAAAATAGCTGGAATTGGAACCAGGTCTACACTCAACCAAAATTAGGTGTTGTTGTGGGGGGTGGGATGGGGGGTTAAAGCACAATGACTATATATGTATACTGTTTTTTTCAACTAAAAGGAGAAAAATTAAATAGGTGTATTGAAAAAGAATTATAAATACCATCAACATAAAAGGGAGCTTGGGGAGGAGGGGAGGAACATAACAGTTTCTAGCTAAATTTTATTTTTTACTGCCCTAATTCCCTTTTCCTCATGAGATTTATTCACTGATATGTTTGTACAACATATTAGTAAATGTCATAAGCAAGTACTGATTGTGAATCTCTGAATTGAAGAATCTTTCCCCCATTCTTTTGAAGAATGTGGGACACCAATGCAACACAAAGTGTTTATCTTACCGATTTGTGTATCTAGCATATTTCTTTGTAAAAAGCTTCAGCAGCACGTGTTTCTTCACTATCATTCAGTATCTGAGCAGAGGAACAATCTGAAAAGATCATTATTGGCAATTAATAACTACTGTCAAATCTGATTATTTATGAATGTTTGTATCGGGTGAATCATCATAATAGTACCAATATCACCTTTGAACCCGCGAAAGATAAAATAGAAAGCACCCCAGCTGGGAACTGTCTAATAATATTTCCATCTTGCCTGGATTTAATTGCACATTTTCTTTCTCATCCAGCTCATCATTTTTGCATTTGAAATATGAATTGAATGGCAAGGGGAATCAGAGCTGAAAGCTACCAGCACATCGATGGCGATCCCACTCTAAGTTCTGTATGAATCTTCCATTGATTTTGCATAGGTACAAGCCATGAAACATGACGAAATCTAGCAGGTCATCATAGATCAGTGGCTTAGTTACTGATAGCACAATCCCAAGGACAACTCTTGGTTTACCAAGACCTGAACAACTACAAGGAGGGCCACCCAAGTCCCAAAGAATATTTTGCCCAAATGTACTGAAAAGTACCAAGAAGTCCAACTAGCATAAACTATACTGCTCCATAAAGAACCAAAGTAAATTCAATACTGCATCCCAATTGAAAACCAAATTAAAATGGTGGTGGCAATCATATACATTCCATCTGGATACATACAATCCAGGTCAGGTTAAACACCGTAACACTGCTAAATGCCAACTAATTCCTACCTTCCAGCCCATGAAAGACAAACATATAGTAAAAAGAATTCACCTCTTTCCAAAATAATATGCAAAAAGAAAAAGGAAAATCACTGGAAAATACCTACAGGAGAACATATTGTTTTGTGCCAATCAAAAAATTAACCCCACATATATACTTATATAGTCATTATTAAATGACTAACATTTAAGTAAATTCTGTTTGCAATAAACAAGGAAGTTAAGCAAATAGATCATATATATAGTGTGTAACTTAAAGTTGTTAAATAAATGATAGAGCATGAGTATTCTTTTAGCTACAATATGCAATCTTTACTGAATACAAAACGTTAACATCCTTACTGATCTACTATAAGTATTTATCATTTAAATCATATATCATTTTTTTCTTTAAAAGTATTCTGAATCAGTAATACTGAAAACAATATGCAAATAGACAAAGAAATACAGTACCTGCAAATAAGACCTGCATCAAAGCTTGTAGAACTGATCAGAGTCTACTGAGATCAACTGATGCTGGAAGCCTATTTATCAGATAGTGGGGAAAGTCTCTTTAGTACCCACATCCTATACTATTTCATATTTTATTGATTAATATCATATACTAAATTAAGCCTGGCGCAGCCATTGGTACATTCGTAACTGGGGTGGGGAAACAAACATGAGAAAAAGGAAACAAATGTACAGATTGGTTGA